>NC_056744.1:99876917-99981917 GCF_019279795.1 Protopterus annectens | reverse complement strand
GGTGCAAATATCAGCAGCATCAGCATGTTCCAGCCAAACTTTCACTAGACAAGTCATTTCTTGATTTCTGTTGTCTATGTGTTCACATTACTGGCAATATCCTTATGAATGCCACATAATATACTTGCCACTTACACTTATGACTGTGTGGCAACATATCCCTGTATCACATTTCTGCACATATGCTGAGTAATGCCTAATGCCACACACAAGTCAAGATCAATTGTAATACTTGATAGCAGTGGGTCCCCTTTTGCTGATATTTATAAGCAATGCACCTCCCCCCATTGTTTGGTATTTCAGGCACAGATTGGCCACTAAGAATCCTCTTAAGTACAGGAGACACATCCTGTGCAAGGATGGTGTGAGCTGAACCAGTACAGTCATAGATGGGGCACAATACCTTCAGCTTTACCAAGGATTACTTCCCAGACAAGAGGGGGACAGATCCTAGTTTCACCATGTCCTCTGATTGTGACACATCTGCAGGTATCCAAGTATCATTTTCAGCCTCTGCAGTGGTGTTCAAATCAGGACTTGTCCAGCATCTACCTATTGCCCATCATTGCTTCTACATGTGAACATGTAACATAGAAAATGCCATAGTGCACACCTTAAAATATGCCATAAGGGTGCCCATGCGATGTGTAGGACAGTGTCCTAAATGCATCCAATTCTTTTTATGCAAACTTGTTTTCTCTGGACACAGCAACCTGCTGTACTCTAGATGTGCCTGTCTGTAGAAATGTGCATTACAGCTACTTTATTAGCACACACCTGTTAGTATTACAACAGTATGTGCAAACCATTACTAAATATTACTAACCTGCTCAATCATCCGCTGAGAAGTCAGTGGAATAGAGTAGTCCAACACCAAAATCCACACCCCACGAAGAATAAATCCAGAGGTAACTCTTCCTCCTCTTCTGTCAGTGAGTCAAGAAAATCCTCTACATCTGTCAGTCTTGAGGACCCTGGTAGCCACGCTTGCAGAATCTTTCCCTTGCAATCTCCTGTGTCAGCTGCTTAGCCAATCATATCAGTTAAGTGACAGTGAACCTTGCTCATTGTATGGTTTGCTCAACAAGTTTATGTTCCACAGTGGAACATCCACAGATGATCCTGTAAGGGTTGATCTGCACCCCCTGCACCTCAAATGCCTATACAACCTGCACCAAAACATTGTTTTCAGCATCACTGAAATGTTCCTGCCTCTGTTTGACTCATTCTAAGGATATGCTGCACATGAGGAAACTAAGAATATATATTAAGTAGTATATTTGCAAAGGTGCTGGTAATGTACCTGTTCCACACAGGCACATCTTCACAGTATGCTGCTCTTGTACATTGTGCAACAATATCACAAAAATGTCTTGGCACAAGAAAGCCTATAAAGTAGTGTGCTGGTAAAGTTACCACCAACAAATGAAGTGTTAATTTCTGCTTCAACCATAGAATAAAATCACAGAAAAGTCATGGCAACTGAAACTTGCAACCATTTACTACTCCCTGCCAGTGCCCTCCCTCACAAGCATATAAACAGACAAGGCAAACACAGTGAATCATTATGTCAACAAAGCATATATCTCTAGGAGAAATGCATATTGTTCTAGCAAATCCCAATGTCACAGCAATTGGCTGAATGGAAAACACATACCTTATAAGCAAAATCTAAGTGTACAGCTATAAACATTTTCACAATACTACAAGACTCATGGATTATAAAAAATGCCCAAAATGCTGCTGCCATGCTGAATTCTGCAGTTTTAAATCATTTTGCTGACTACATTAAATGAGACCTGTTATCATGAATGACTACAACTCACTTAATTCCACCTTCATGAAACAGACTCATAATGAACAGCAAGTCCATAAACCCTTATCATTTTCTCTGATTCACAGGGATGTATGAATGCATGCTGTTCTACTGAGCTGCAAATGCTTATGCTACATGGGAATCTTGGCTGTACACACTTATGCAAGCTGCGGCCAATATGGGATACCATTTGGCATCTGGCATCCTGAAAGACGGAGATGACTGACTGCAGTTCCAGACAAAGACCTCCTGCATAGTATGTGAATTAGTAGAAGATGTTTCTTTATCTCCTTCATACTCACTTCAGGCAGCAGCTTCTGGTCATTATTAGAGATCCTTCAAAATGTGGATACCTAACATGATCATAGCCTCATGTTTTCCAAGGCTACAGGTTTCTTGAAGTCAGCAGAACAATGCAAGCACAATGACAATCACTTGAGGCCATCACATGCCTGACAAAGCTGCAGGTGTGGGAAGGTAAAGTGCAGAGTGCCCAAAGCTGCATTGTAAATTTTTCCTTTAAGATAAATGCATAATTTTTCATCAAGTTCTATTAACATGTGCATTTTTATCTGCAGTAAATACCCAATTCATTGGAGCAGCATGTTCTCACCATTAGTGGGTCAGCACAACCTTACTGTTCCTACATAAGATCATCAGTTGGTGATGGTTTTGTGTACATTGTTCTACTGACCTTCTTGGCACCTTACCTGTGGCCAGCACACCATCCTATCCCCTACCTAGCTCAAACCTCTTCCTGGCTCTTATAAGAACTCCTAAGGTACCACAACTCCCCAGAGTTCTTAGCCTAATGGCTTCTTGTATTCTTATGGTTCAGTTTGCTTGCTATCACATGAGTATGTCTTAGTAGATGCTGCCCAATCAATGGTTCCAACTGACAGATAGTCTTGGATTTCTTATTACCTTAACCAACACTTGCAGGAATCATTTGTCTTGGTGGATGTCTCCTCCATTTGCCCATGCAGGAAGATCATGCATGCTTCTTCCTCTAGTGGCAGTCGTCACCAAGGATGCCTCTTCCTTGGGGTAGGAGGGATATTTTCAGGGGTTATAGTCCAAGGTGTTTGGAATATTTTCAAGGCCAACCTTCACATCAACATATTGAATATTCTTCATATTTTACTGATTGCAGATCATCTCTGATGTGGTTGGCTTTCAGTTACTGTTTGTCCATATTGTAACTTTAAGTTTTACATTTCTATCTATTGAAAATTGCTTATTTTGTAACTGCAGCTTTTCTCCATGGGCCTCCACTGAACAGGGGCTCCAACAAGCCAAATGGACTACCCAGTCAACAAAGGCAATTAATAAACAAATAGTTCACCCTGACCAATACTTTTTACATAGTCCAACCCTCCCCATCACCATTTGTCCAACTTATGTATGTACCTCACTAACTTTTACCACCCTGTCCTTGTGTGTGCAAAGAACGAGAGCACAGAGGAAGGATCTACAGATCTGAAAGCTTTGCAATTAACGTTTTTAAGTTTTATGGCATGTGCAGAGCTTGTGTGTTTGTTTTTTGTTCTTTATTTGATCGTTGTATGTGTACTCTGCTTTACCATACTCCAATTCCATTTATTTTTATTTATTTATTTATTTTTGCTTGTGTGTGCAAAACCACCCATGATAGGTTCATAGGTTCATAGGTAGGTACTAGGCTATCTGCCCAAGGGCATTTTTAAGCCTAGCTAGAGTGTGTCGGCTTTTGCCACCCCATTGATTAATTAACTGAGCCTCTGTCAAGTAGAGCCAATGAAGTGATCCCAGGGGTGTATTTTCTGTTACCCATCCACTCGTCAATGACTGTCTGCATTATTTTGTACTGTATGCCCCTAAAAATATCTTACACCCTCGTTCCACACCCTGTTTTCCTTGCACAGAGTGCCTGTCATTCATTATCCATTCATAGTAAAACGAGCTCTGTTAACTCCAAAAATTGTACCCACCTTCCTACACAACCTATCACTTTCCTTTGTGTTCCATTTGTGTGTTACCTTCTGCTAGCTCTTCCACCTTTCTTACTGTCCAATAAATCCACTTTCCTCCCCAGTTTTATAGTGATGATAGTGGCCATTGTGATTTCAGCCATCAGTGTGACAGTATTCAGGTGCCAAGCTCATTATGAATCCATTAATGATAGGACAGCCTAATGCATGAACACTAATGTGTTATTCTGAGGTTTTGCCTTGAAAGATTAAGACTCTGGTATCTTGCAGATTTCTCCTTTTTCCAAGGCAGTGGATGGTGACACAGAATCTCATTTGTTGGATTCAAGGAGGCTTGCAGTCCAGGGATTCCAACACTTTGTGACCGAAGTTAAATGATTTTATCACAAAATGTCAGAGCACAATATTTATACACTACACTTCATAGGATTATTGGATTTGTAGCTCTTAATGGCATATTGCAGACTGGTAAAAAACACTATTAATTATGTATATCGCGTTATACGACTGTGAATATTTTGGAATTCCTTGCTCGTCCTGAACAAAGACTGCTGCCACTTTACAGGTCTACTGTACTTGCTCTTGTTGCTCTGTTCTGCTGAGCAGTATGAGAGATATAGTTAACTGCAGTTGCTGAGTGGGTGAGGCTGCATGCTTTGAACTGCTAGGCTTTAGAAATTCATGTGTAATTAGTACTTCTTGCACTGTACCACATTGCCTTCCCATATAGACCTTGAAGAGCTGTGCGAGCCCAATGCAAACATTTTAGGACCACGCATAAATGCATACATTCTTTTGGATTCACCTTCCTGAGTGTTTTTATATTATATTTATTGTTTAATACAACAACATTTATTAGAGTGTGTTTTAAATTTGTAGTTTTGAAAGTTTTCCAATCAGCAAAAAATATTTAACCACTAACGACAAAAGTAGCTATTTCAAAACATTTCAACCCTAAAGACTACTCAGACTGAAGTCAGTTAGACTCAAGATTATATTTATTCATCAATTATGGCAACTTTATTGGCTGTGCACACATTGCATGTTTGTGATAAAATGGCCACAAAAAAGTATTCCAGTTTACTGTACACAAATTCACACTAGTCCTGCAAAGACTGATTGTTTAACTGTCAACTCAGCAGCATTGCCATTTTATCAACAGAAATCCACCAACCCCAGCAGTTGTAGCTTCATAGTTGACTGCATAATTCTCAGATATATGTGTTAAAAAAATTAATAACAATAGTAATGACCAAAGTAACATATTTCAAGTTTGTTCCACACAGATTCACATAGTGCCCACAGTAAAATATTCCAACTAAATTCACACACACACACACACACACACACACACACACACACACACACACACACACACACACACACACACACACACACACACACACACAAAACCACACACACACGTGCGCGTGCACACACACACACACACACACATACACACACACACACACACACACACACACACACACACATTACTCCTGCAAAGCCAGATTAAAGGTTTATTAAAAATTATAAGAATATAAGGTGCTGTCATCCAAAGGTATTCCCCTCCCCACCAGCAGCAGTTACAGCCACATTTTGATGGTGTATATCCCTTATTGTTATGAAGAAATAATTTGCATGCTGTATAAAGATCACAAGTATCACACCACAAGGTTAAACAGAAGAGTATTTATGTTGGGAGCATAAAAAAGTATTAACCACCTGATAACATACGCTAAGTCAATATGCAAAAGCTCTGCAGAAGTAAATGACTGCAGAAGTAAATGACATTTGAATAATTTTAGATTAAAGAGAATCATTACTAATGCAGATGTTGCTATTGGCAAACAACTTTGCATTTTAGTGCTTAATCTAGAAATGCAGTACTTGCTGCTCTAGAGTAATAAATGGCCTGTGTTACATTGAACGATTGGTGTGATGATGATATTGCCACAGCATTTCCTGAAACAGATCAGCTATGCAAGAGGGAATGACTAGCAAAACACAACCACTTGCTCAAGGTCACACAGAAGGTGAAGGAAGGTGGAAAGATTCAAACCCTTCACTCTTGGTACAGGAAGCAGCTCATTAACAAGTCAGAGCTTTAGTCCTCTATACTAGCTGTCAGACAGAGTAACAGTTTTTTAAACTAAAAGCAGCAAGCCTTTACAAATTAAAATTGTAGAGAATGCTGTATTAGAGAAATATGCAACAATGACTGCGTAACAGATGGTGAAAATATGCTGGCAACATACTCTCCTTTTGGGGAAATTACATGTTTGCAGGATACCTGCATCTCATTTTTGAGCCCCTATGTCTTCCCTGTCATCAAGAATAGCTGACATAATTCAGTTTAGGAATAAAAAACTCCCTAAATGGTTGATAATGCCATATTTCTGTAGTAAATGCCTCCAGAATCACAAACAGGTGGTGGTCAAATGGGCCTTATGCAGGGTAATAACCAAGCCCCCACCAACCATACCAATATCCTAATACTTGGCTGTCTCTCCACAATTTCTCTAAAACACTGTTCAAACCAGTCAGTGCATATACAATTTTTTTCTTTATTCTTGTAATTAACCCAACTATTTACATTTCATTTAAAACTTCTATGTCACAGCTTACAGCAAAACACTGGCAACCATTTTCTAAACAAAATACTCTCGCATTGAAATCAGACAGCATGAGAAACAATAAAAGTCTCTTTACTTGAAAGTCACATTTAGTGAAAATGCATCTGGCAATCCATTAAACTACAAGGGACATACAGGGATTTATAGTCAAATAGCATATAATAAAGCACTAATTAGCTAGGCCGCAGTGGTGCAGCAGTTAGCGTTGTCGCCTCACAGCAAGAGGTTCTCCCATTTGATTCTCTGTGTGAAGTCTGCATGTCCTCCCTGCAGAGGAGTGACACTTAAAGACATGCAGGTAGGTGCGTGCATCCTTTGGAGGACCGTCTACAAAGGTCCTTTTTAGGACCATCTAAGTCCTTTTCAGGACTACAAAGGTCCTTTTGAGGACCACCTCAGCCCTTATTCAGGCCACATTGGGACCACACCGAATGCCCTAAATGCCAACAATAGGGCTCAACTGCTATCCCTCCACCTCTTCCAACTCTCTAAAGTCTCCACAACATATATTCTTGTAAAGACTACCACCACCATCGAACGACAGCTGTAAGTCCTTTTCAGGACTACCACCTGGACCACTGGGTAGCTCGTTTTCCAATAAGAGTGTTCTTCCTTTTGTTTACTTATATTCACTCATAGAGAATGGGTGACACTCTTGAAGTAGTTGGATTCTCTCACTCCACATTTAATTAAACTTAGATTATTTTCATAATATCTAAAATATAGTTTGACTTCTTTACAAAATGAATGTTGATGAAATTTCTATTGCTTTCCTAGTCTGTTCAACCTGAGTTTATAATTCCACAGTATGATGGCACATTAAACAAATCTGTTTATTTTGCTGTTAATTTTTTTTCTCCTGAGTACTACACAACATATTGCATTGTATACATTTGCATATAAATCTACTCTTCAAAAAAAATAATCCAGAGAGGAATTCTCTAGGTTTTCCATAAGAAAAACTGGTCACTTTGAGTTTGGGAGACCTGAAACAAGTGCTGGAATATTAGAATCAACAAAATCCCCTGACCCATACCCCCACCCCACCCCCACTTAGTTTGCACCACTTGCTTTGCTTTAACTGTTTTAATCTATGCTACAGAAGACAGTGTTACCCAAGGAGCATCCCTAACAGTAAAAATCAAATTTGTGTTGAGTCTTATGGACATTTAACATAGCAAACTAAATCTGTTTTTTGACACATTTAGGACCTTTCAAAGTAATTGTCCAAGTCAGTTTTTGTAAAAACAAATCATTCTCATTGCATTTCTGTACTTCCCTGAACAGGTGTCCAATCCTTTTCCTGGAAAACAATGAGTACATGCGGAGTTTCAGAGCCTTCCAAACATGAACTGTTGGCTGGTACTTCACAAAAGGAAACACAAGCTTGTTAGACTAGGCAAGTGATTAGTTGATGTTGTAATTCAGGCTGTAGCCATAGTCATCCATCACTAACAATTCTTGTTACACGGCCCTTACAAGGAAATCAGCATATTCTGAGCCTGCAGAATGGGTTATACTCTTTTATACTTGAAAAACAAAAAATATTATTACATGGCTGAAACCATTATTATTTTACAACCTGTGCAACTACTGATTTGAAAGAAATGTGCAAAATTTGTCAAAACTTTAATAATCAAATGAAGTCAGTGGGTAATCACATATATAACGAAAAGCACAGGGATTTTGCAAATATGATTCACAAAATTAGATTTAGTACAAGATCATTTCAAAATAAAAATACTCTGTGTTATGAACTTGAAATAAATAAACTTAAGAAAGCATATTTGGGCCAAGAAATTTAAATCACTCACACAAACATATGGTGGAACCTAGTCAGATTTATACATGCATTTTTTGAACTAGATGTAATGAAAACACATGTATTTCCCTCCTTGCAGAAATAAAACATCTCCTTAAAGATATAAACTTCCTTAACGCACAAAATAAATAACTGTTTAGTGAACCAATTAATACATGTAGGAAAAAAAAAGATAAACAGTCATCTAGTTGTTACATCTGTATTGTGCTTTCTTGGGATGAAAACCTTTTTAGACCAAAGTGCTTCAGTTCTTCACATGTCCATACAGTGTGGCCCACACATAATTTATGCAAACAATTCTTTTGATGAAGAAAAAAAAAGAAACTCTCTATAAGGATATTAACTGTCTTTAAAGAAAAATAAGAACCAAGCTCAATATTCTATTTAGCTGCTTAAAAACATTAACTACCATACTATGTTTCCTTTGTTGGGAAGTGTGTTTGGGCCAAGAAACCTCAGTGAGTCACACAGCCAAGCAGTGGAGCACACCCAGATGTAATCAACTGTTTATTTTTCTAATAGAGGAATTATACAAACATCTTTCACTCCTTGATGAAATACCATAGAAAATCATAGCCATAGTGTCAATTGTAAACAATTCATTTTTTTTTAATTTCTCTTTTCTTCAGTGTGTGTTCAAAAAGCACTTATTTTAAAATTTTTCATCACACAGCTTTGTGAAAAGTTGAACTCAGCCATTTGAGACATCAGGAGCAAAACCCTGGTGATTTACAGGTAAACCAAATAAAGCAACTCTCCAAGGTAACTAAGTAGCAACTATCTTTGTAGGAAAAAAAACCCAAAAACGAACTGCAAATACAAAGCTATCAGCGTCTTTTTTTCCTCTCTATTTTTCCCACATTTGTTGTAATTGCCCCAGTACCCAATTTTCTAGTCCTCTCTAATCGGAATATTTTAAAACACATTGCTAGTTTATTTAGTTTACACTGATGGATGCTTATGCCTTTATTTCACAACTTTGTCACAATTATTGTAAGGAGTCAGGAGTGATAAATCTCTCACAGCAGGTAAATACCTGTTCTACTTCAAGATGGTCTACATTCTGACATGTTTCCTCACCTTTAACCTTAACTCTTTGCTCATTGTGTTTCGAGCCTTGTTGATCTCAGATGAAGGGCTACATGTGGATAACATCAAATTCTATTGTTCTGGCTGTAAAATATTCCAGCCTCTTTATTTGGAGACTTTTTAAATAACAAATCTTGTGTTCATCCATCAGGTTTGACAGTTACAGGGTGGAGTGTCCATAGATCTGTTCAACTCATATGACTAGATAATCTCGCTTAAACAAGAGGTGTAGTTCCATTCATCATTTTGACAGTAATAACTTGATTGGCAGCTAATCTTTTTGCCTTCTTATGTCTCCCCATACACTCACCCAAAAGATGAAGAGTTTCAGTGCTTCCCTAACAGGAATTGCCAGATTGTACTTCATAAAAGAAAATGCAAGTGTGTTAGACAATACTAGTGATTAAATACCATTGTACTGCAAATTCAAGCCGTAGATACCTGTCACTAACATTTGTATTTACATGGCTGTAACAAGGAAATCTTTATCCAAAGAATGCATTACCCATCAGGATAGGATGAGACTAAGACACTTTAGGCCCAGTACCCTGTTGATCTGTGTAGTGGTTATAGAAACTTAGATAAGCAAAGTATACGCAGTGGGAGATCTCAGTGATTTTGCAAATATGACTCACAAAATTAGATTTAGTGCAGGATCACCTAAATATAAAAATAACTGTGTTATGTAAGTTGAATAAAGTGATCTTAAGAAAGGTTGTTTAGACCAAGAGACTTAAATTACAAATAGAGAGACACGCACTGGATGACACTCAAGTTTATATAGACATTTTTTGTCCTAGAAAATATAAAACATATTTATTTTGCTCCCAGTTGAAATAAAACAGCTACATACAGATAACAACTGTCTTTACTGCAGTAAAATATGGAAAAGGAATGATCTTTTAGTTAGTTGATTAAAAAACACTAAGTAGTTAGCTATAACATGTAGGTTTAAATATTTTATGTGGTTGTGAGTAGCGTACCACTTTAAGGTTCCCTGGATAAAGCAAGAGCAATTGAATGTATTTTAAATTGATTGGAGACTTGTAATGTGATGTCCCTATAAATACTGATATTGGATGGTGCTTTAAAACTTTTGTCTGATGAAGGCAGGTTATTTCACTTGCCGAAAGCGTGTATTTGTTTTTAACGCTCACTTTTATTTTTTGGTATAATAAATTGCAAAGTTGATTTGTAAGAGGCGTTGCTCTTATTGTGACCGGGTTCGTCACTTTATCAGTTTATTTAGTTAGCTATATGCTACATTGTGTTCCCTTGGCAGGAAAATATTTTTGTACTAAAAGGTTTCAGTCACTCATGTATCCTTGAAGTATAACCTGATCAGATTTACACAAACATTTCTGCTAATCCAGTAGAAAATAAGAAAGCACTCTAAGGGTAACAACTACTTTTACAACAAAC
The DNA here is from genome assembly GCF_019279795.1 of Protopterus annectens. Taxonomy (NCBI): domain Eukaryota; kingdom Metazoa; phylum Chordata; order Ceratodontiformes; family Protopteridae; genus Protopterus; species Protopterus annectens. Next base: position 99,971,162 of record NC_056744.1, on the reverse strand, counting down.
ATAAGCAGCATAGCTGGGCTCCATGGAACAGAGAGATAGAGCCCATACTGTGACCCTGGTGATGGGGATTCAACTAGTGGAACTGGAGGAGACAAGCAGACTGGTTGAGTAGTCAAGTGACATGGCCCATTCACCTCTCCCAAGGTATAGAGAGGGTAGCAGGATTTTGAGGAGTACATGTGGAATTGTGATTTCTCTCCCATGCTGGGGAGAATAGGGGGTGAGGCTGGTGGCTGGAAGAGAGAATGACCAGTGTGGAGAGCCCACTGCACTTCTCCTTTGGCTCTGTGAGCCAGACCCGGGGAAATGTAGTTAGGGTTTAAGCAGAAAACTCTCAAACCACCCCTAATAGCTGTTTAAATTATAGCACTTCTGGGTAAATGCTCATCAAAATGATAGGGAACAAATGGATCGATCGATTGACTGGCATTGAGGGGGCGGATGTCAGCAAGTAGTGGGGCAAAAGAGAGTAGCAAAAAAAAAAAAAAGAAAAAAAAAGCAAGTAGCAGGAACACATATTTAATCAACTACTTAAAAGCATTAAGCAGTCATACTGTGATTCCTTATTGTAGAAGCCTATCTGGATGAAAAGACTTTAATCAGTCACACAGACATGCAATGGAGCACACTCACATTTAATGAAGTGGTAATAGAATAAATAAATATATATATATCTATCTACATCTATATATATATATATATATATATATATATATATATATATATATATATATATATATATATATATATATTTATATATGGGTCTACTGCTTTTCATCGAATACCATGTATTCGATACGAAAGTGCACTTATTCAAAAGTGCACTTTTGCGAACTCAGCTTCTACGAATGGATCGCACCACAGTGGAGTACAGCAGGAAAACATTCTATGTCCTCCACTATGGTGCGGTAGTTACGGACCTTAGGGTTAGGACGCAGGTCATGGTAAGGGGATCGCTAGTAGGGCAAGAGGACCTCCACTGTTGTGCGGTAGTCATGGACCTTAGGGTTAGGGCACAGGTCATGGTAAGGGGATAGCCCTACTAGCTATCCCCTTACCATGACCTGCGTCCTAACCCTAAGGTCCGTAACTACTGCACTAAAGTCAGTAGTAGCCCGTTCACTGAAGTAGGTTTTGCGAAAGTGCACGTTCGATTAAGTGCACTTTAGCATAACCCAGAGTCTACTGTGTGAGTTCGAAGAAGTGTATTTTCGAACTTATACAGTAGACCCATATATATATATATATATATATATATATATATATATATTTTTTTTTTCCACTCTTCAGTGAAATAAAATTACCTCCTTACTGTTCATCAAAAGTAAACTAGATGAAATTTCTTGTGGTTAAGTTCATTTCCCCAGTGATGAACTTCCCAGTCTCTGTTTTCAATAGGAAAATATTGCAGCTGTACAATAATTCCCTTGCTTTGGGAATTTCTCCTTTCTTCAATATTTTTACAACCATGGAGTTGGTGTATGTATGTATGTATGTATGTATATATATATATATATATATATATATATATATATATATATATAGTATGTTCAGAAGGTGTGGTTTGGGGGGGATTGCCCCCTCCAAAAATACTTTAATAGTTCTTCAGAGGGTTGATTTCTCAACAAGATGTGCTCAGCCAGTTAGGAGCCTTGCTCAGTTAAATGTTGATGAATCATAGGTGAACCAAGTAAAACGTTTCCTCTGCAACTAAATGAAATGCCAAGCAGCCATTTTTTTACTTACAGTCTTTTATGCTTTTTTGTATTTGCCTCAGTCTAATTATCTCTAATCTTAGCATTTTTAAAGACAGCAGTACAGTTTATCACTTATGCATTTACCTGTGGACTTTACAGTTGTTTTTAAGGGGTCAGGGGTGATCAAGCACTCAGGGCTGGTGCATGCTTTTCTTCTTTCACGATGATCTACACCCTTGATGTTTATCTTTAACCTTAATTCTTAGTTCATTGTGTTTCTAGGTTATCTGATCTCATCTTAGAGCTGCACACAGAAAACTTCAAATTATACTATTTTTGTTGTAAATCATTCAACCTTTCTTTGTTAGGAGACATTCTAAAAACAAGGCTTGAGTTTATTCATCACATCAAGCAGTCACAGATGTGAAATGCCCACAGATCTGTTCCTCCCTTAAGAAGTAAATGATCTCCCTTAAGTAAGCAGTGCAGTTTCATCGATCACTTTTGGCAGCCCTATTTTGACTGACCATTAATATGCTTTGCTTTCTTGTGTTTCTCTACATATTTACTTAAAAGCACAGTCTTATCTCCAGTCATGTGTTATCACATTTATGTAGATTAAGACACAAACTAGTAATTAACTTCTCATTCTAACTGCTCAGTGCCCCAAAGGCCTGTTGAAGTTTTCCTTCTGTCCAGAAAACATGGAATCAAGGATATAGTTAAACAGCAGATGTTTGCAAGGCAAAGCTGAGTAGGGGATTGTGATACATACTGGCCTGCCTGCAGCTTCATGCTTACAAGGTGTTGTTATTAGTGTTATTATAGATTCTTCTGTGGCTGGAATAAGGCAACTGCTGAGGCTAGATCAAGACTGTTACAGTAATATAATGAGCATTAACAAACATTAAGAAAAAACTTAATTCCCCATCCTTTGTGGCAGAGGGGCTGAGAAAAGTCAGAAACAAGACCAAAACCCAAAGGAGAACAAGTACTTAATGAGGTGAGTCTCTTTAACAGACAGGGATAATGACACTTAAAGCCTTATCGGGTAAGCCATTTTGTGTGTGTGTGTGTGTGTGTGTGTGTGTGTGTGTGTGTGTGTGTGTGTGTGTGTGTGTGTGTGTGTGTGTGTGTGTGTGGAGGGGTGGGGAGCTCAGACGTGATGTGAGAGAGAAATGTCACTGAACTGCAGAGGTCAATCATCAAATACTATGCACAGAATCCCATAAGATGACCTAAAGCAGAACACGGTGTGTAGTGAAACTACACAGGTAGAAATGTTACTGTCCACGACACGTTGTTCAGTACGCATTCTTATGCAGTTTAAACCATGGAACAGACAGCTCATAATCCAATGGCAATACACTTTAGTTATCACAGTGCTGCACAATGAGTGATAGAGAAGGATCTGTGTTTATACTTATTTATCACATTGTATTATTTTACATCCTGTAGGATTTACCTTTGTATTATACTAGGTTGATTTTGATTACAGTTTATGTTAGTACTGTGCTTTTTACATGTATAATTTCAAACAATATTTTTAAACAATTTCATTAATATTCTTTATATTGAGAGCTGTCGATACATTAGTTGATCTAATACATTATAATTGTTAGTAATTCATGCATGTTATTTTTTTGCAAATTCTTGCTCTTTTTGTTATTTGATGTATGCTTGTTTCGGCTGTTATATTAGAAGTAGTGTGGTATAATTTGAAACTGTGTATCTTTAAGCTTTAAAATTGTCACATGAGTGTCTTTAGTATATAAGTTTGTCACATGATTCTTTTTTTAATTAGATGAAGTTTGGTAATACTGAATGAAAGCACTTACTTATATATTTTATGGATTATATCTAACCCATATTTACAATTTTACTTGGTTTTCAATGTCATGGAATAAACGTATCTTCTGGAGCTGGTCCGTGCCTACTTTAGTCAGTTGGTTTTGGTTGTATTAAATGGAGAAATAAAATCTTGGCCGTGTAGAAGGAATAAAGACATACATACTAAAAGCCAACTGACCAATCTACACAGGCAGCTAAGAGGGTTAATTAATACTTCAAAAGCTATATCTGAAGAAAAAATAGCTTCTTAGGCAAAGGACAACCACAAAGCTTTCTACAGCTATGTCCATAGCCTCAGAAGAAATACACAACAATGCACAAAACTTAATGAAAATTCCCCTCTTACTCCCCCCAATAGTCTAATGGAAATGCTACATGGTACAATCCCCCAACCATTACTAGGGAACAGGTCATCAGTGCACATTCCAAGGCCAAAAACACTGCATAGATGGGTCCTGATAACGTCCCAGGATGTTTAATAAATAGCATGAAACATGACCTCTCTGGTCAACTTGAATCACCTTTCAACTGGAGCCCTCAGTCAGGTTTTGTGCACAAAGAATGGAAGATGGTTACAGTCATTCCCCTGCACAAAGGAGGTCCAACCACTGCTCCAGGTAACTACAGGCCCATAGGTCTTACCAGCCTCATCCATAAGAAAGAATTATCATGGACATGATAAATGAGGACATAGGTAACTTGCAAACACTGAACCCACCACAGTTTAACTTTATTAAAGGAAGTTCATGCCTATTAAATCTGGTGGACTTTTTTGAGAGGGTCAGCAAAGCACTGGATGAAGGTGAGAGTCTGCACGCAGCTTACCTCAATCTGTCTAAGGCTTTTGATACAATACCCCACTCAGGCATTATAGACAAGCTCATTAATTTAAGTATAAACTTGTTTATCACCCAATGGATATCCAACTGGCTTACTGATAGAACCCAGGAGATCAAAATAGGTGAGGCCACCTCCACTAAGAGGCCCAGTCAACTAACGGAGTCCCCCAGGGCATGGTACTGGGCCCACTCCTTTTTGGCATCTATTTCTCTGAAATGGAAGCAAATATTGAAGGTTTATGGCCGACTAAGTTTGCAGATGATTGCAAGCTGGGGGTTATTAGCACCTCCCCTGCAGACACTAGCATTCATCAAGCAGGTCTATCTTTGACTAACAAATGGTGCCAAAGCCATGGTCTTAGACTCAGTGCTAAGAAATGCATAATTGTACCCCTTGGGAAGTCAATCATCCTGGCTAATTACCATGTTGATAATACACCACAAAGAGTCGACCCAGTAGTCACGCAGTAGACTGTAGCCTTACCTTTGACTACCACATGGCCATAGTGGTGAGGAAATCCTTTTATATTGCACAAGTTATAAGTAAGGCCATAGGCTCCAGGTCCAGAGAGGTCATTACCCCACTGTACAATACCCTTATCAGACCAGTTAGAGTACAATGCTTCCTTTGGTATGTACCTGACCAGGCATTTGCAGCAACTAGAGCGACCTCACAGGTTCCTTTCTAAAAGAATACAAGGTGTAAGAAACCTGCCTTATGCAGAGCACCTTAAAGCCCTTTCCCTCTACTCAGTCTCCTGTAGTGTGCTGAGGGGTGATCTGTGCCTGGCTTGCAAGGCATTCGCAAACCCCACACTTATGCATCTCCTATATATTCGTAAGTCAAAGAGTACCATAAATACAAAGTCTAGGGCCCTGAATTTTGTCTGTGACTTAAACAGAACATGCTGGAAAGGCAGATATGTGTCCCAGAGACTGCCCCTCCTATGGAGCAGGCTTCCCATCCAAGAGCAGCTGAGTTCATCCATTATCCATTTTAAGTAATACCTAGACAAATGAATGGGGACTAAGAAATTTACACCAGGCCCGGTACCTATGTGGCTTATGAACAGAGGTATAAATGCCTGACCCTCAATTTCCTATTTGGATACAGGACATCATTATTGTTTCAGGAAAATTTGGCTAGACTTAGAAAGCTCCACCCCCCGGGTTATTAGCCTAGTAATAGTTTATGAAGCTTTGAATCTATGAATATCACTAAATATTTCCCACAGTCTTTTTGTCCAGGGATGTTTTTATATTGTTATCTTTATTCTGAATAATGTTTAATATTGTGGTAATTAATGCAAGCTGAAGTTCAAGTTTAGGTATATGGTTTAACTACACATATGTACATAAAAGAGTAAATAACATTTTAACATTCAACAAAATGACAACAAATAAATTAGGTAAATAAAATATACGGTAGAGAATGAGGCAAATAAAGTCAGTAAGAAATTAAAACTATGCTAGAATAAATAAGCCTTGAGGGGATATTTTAAAATAATTGAGCCAGCGGTGTCTTCAAAAGTTACCTAGGCAGTAGGCTCCAAAGGTGTAATGCTAAGTGAGCAAAAAGAAAAATAAACCTTATAGGATTCAAGCTGTGCCCTTAGGAGGACTACAGTGGAAGCTGAAGACAGGAAGAAAGACAGAAGTAACTCTTTCATACTGGGGCAACTCATGTAGGGCTACTCAGTTGCAGTACCAGTGCCTTTATTGTTTCTGTCATTCATTCTTTTTATTTTGATTTATCTTTCATGAGAGCTAAACAGCAAAGTGCTATTTAGTAATCGTAAGTATAGTGCCAGTTTGCTTTTTTTTACATGTACTCAAACACACAAGCACAGACAAAATACACACACAGTTTTCTTTCTTCTTTCTTTTCTCAGAGCCAGTACTTCATAAATGATGTAGGGAATGAACAAGCAGCCAGTGAAAGCTCTGAAGATCTCATGTAATATACTTGTAATTGATGATAAGTGGAAGTCTGTAGTGGCTACCAATAATCCATTTCACAGCTTGAAAGTGTCAGGTATGGACAGAGAGCCAATATTCAGGGCATAATGAAACCGCTGTATGCAGAAATACAGAAACACTGACCATACCAGAAGGGGAAAAAAACCATGACCATTTTATTTCTTCAGACCATCTATTTGAGTCTGCTCATATAAAGTCGGAATCATCTCTGACAAGCCAAGCCTTGTTCACTTCTTGGTCTGCAGCAGTGCATATCTTAACTCATTTATGCCATTTTTACAGTGGACTGGGATTGTAACTCTAAATGTATTGTTTATTTAGCTTTCTGTGGTATATGTCTAGCTTTTCATGTTGTAAAGATGACCAGTACATTAGAAAACAGAATATATGAGCATATGTAGTCTGTGGAAAAGAAAAATAATTAGTAAGCATAACAAAATATTTCTGTTTTTTTTGTTACTGAGGATCGCTTGTCTGTGACAAATAAATGCTTGTTGCTTTGGAGCACTACCTGGGTTTCATAATTTTTTGAAATTATTCTAAGCTCATCAACAAACTTTTAACTAGTTTCTTTGTTTTTTCTTTTTTTTTTTCTTTTCCTCATCACTCGTGGTGGAGAGGTTAGAACTACACAGAGTCCTGTGCGTGTTCATCTTTTTATAATTAGTAAGCATTTTATATATGAGAATATGTTGTCTGTGGAAAAGAAAGATAATTAGTAAGCATCTTAACAGTTCTCCAGAATGTAAAAAAACTTAAATCTGATGTTGTAGATTGAGTGACAAATAATAATAGTGGATATGATGCGGGAAAGAATTAAATTGTAGGAAATATTGTTGTCACCTGCATTTGAATGTCTGTACAATGCCAGGAATTAATGACAAAGAAAATGCTTGTTTTTTACATCAGAATTTGAAGCACAATTAATTATAGTACATGATATTTGATGAACCTATAGTATGACTTTCACACGTGACTATGAAATAATTTTTAAGTGCATGTGTAATTGATTTTTCAGTCTGATATAGTCATTTAAGATTGAGAACTAAAGAGCTAAATGTATGTTTGTATTAAAATGATTTTATAATTTCTCATGTACTTGAATTGTGTTTAATGCTCAGTAACACTTAAAATGTTTATAGCAGCATGCAGCTATTATTGTAAGAATGTAACTTTTAAATTTATACAGTAAAGAATAGGATATCTAGAGTGCTTTCTCTCGATCTCTGTCTCTCTCTCACACACACACATACACACCCACACACAAACATACTATATGGTTACATCAGATATGTTCAACAGCAAAATATACAGCAAGCATGCACAAAACAAAACACAGCGAATACAATACATAGTGACTACATGAATACTCCAACCATAAAACAGTGAACATAAGAAACATGTCTAATGACAGCAGTACACATGCCAAGCCCCTATTACCCCATACCAGCTCCTTGGCTGCACCAAACTGAAGAAGGGAGAAATTTCCCTAAACACACAAGTCACCGCCACTGCAGACTTAGAAACTCACTGGCAGAGATTCACTACCAAATATAAAATGCGGCAAACACAACCATTTCAAAACCACCAGCGAAAATTCCACTGAACAATCCTTACAAAACAGTATAAAACCCAAACACCCAATGTATTTACCTAATAAAATGCATACGTAATTTGACATAATTCTTAACTGCACTATTCTGCAGTCACACCAATGTGCATTTGCTGAAAAATACACCCTTAAAGATGTTTACACAAAAACTCAAAAAATGCACTCATATATTATTCTGTTGTGCGTGTCTAGGGTAATATCTCATACTGTGTGATTAGTCTACGCCTACACCTACAGCATCGGGCTTCAGAACACCCCTGGGTGTGCATCATTTCTACAATATATACATATAAATATTTCAAGCACAGGCATTAATGCCCTTCTAGCCTGCCAGTATACCAAAACACTTGTTCCCATAATAAGTGTCCAGGCTGTTCTTAAAAATATCTAAACTGGTACTTGCTTTAGTGTAATTTGATAGGTTGTTCCATGCATCAGCTACTATGTCAGAGTACCAATTAGTACACAATGACACACAAGCTGTCTGGCATTATTGCTTCCTTAGTATATTGCAGCTTCAGGTAGCTCAGCTTTAACAAGTACTAGGCTATGCAGTGCAGCACAGCTTATGGTCAGATAGAACAAATAAACAGCCAGTAGAAACTCACAATGTTGTCTAACCAGTAACAAATAAATGCCCAGAAGAGAGTAAGTTCTTCTCTCACAAGAGAAAACAGCAAAATCAATTCTAAATGCAAAAAATATAATATTACTAAGCAACAGAAGTTTCAGTTTAACTCCAAAGAGTCACTTTCCTGATGTTGAGGATCAGTGGATTAGTCATTCCCAGTAATGTCATGTGTACAACATTAGGCAGCTCAACTCAAGCAAGCACTAGGATGTATAACATAGTGCAAACTATAGACAGGAAGAACAAACAGACAAAATAAACTCACAATGCTAACCATCCAGTGGGAAACAAATGGCTAGAACAGTGCAAAGTTCCCTTCTCTCATAATAGAAATCAGTAAAAATCTTTCCCAGCAACAAGCAACACAAGTCTCTGTTTAGCTAAAAAAAACACTTCCCTGGTGTTGAGGGATTGGTAAAGTAGTTACTTCCAGTAATTCTGTTGCTCCCTTGCACAACATTGGGTAGCTCAACTAACACAAGACAGGAAGTATAATCCACGTATAGAAGGACTCAGTAAGATCTCATATAAAGTGTTGTGGTAAGCCATGAAATTCATTCCAGTGAAGAGTAACAGGGATCTTCAGATGAAATTGAACAAAGTGAAAAATTCACTGTTACATTTAACATGAACCTTGCTTTTCTTTCTGTCTTTCTTTGAAATACTGTAACTTATAAATACATTTCTCTGCAGTTTCTGCATACCATACAAATCATACTTATTTGAATTTGATATTCCATTGATAAACTACACATAAGTAATAGCAGTCATTTGGAGTCCAACCTGTCCATGAGCTATGTGCTAAAGATGCCATTGATGAAGCATGTATGCATGCCTGGCAAAACCAGAAAGGATGGTCAGAACAGCATTTTTGTGGCTTTCATGGAATCACATTACACTTTTGAAATACATAGAGATGAAAAGTTAAACAGGAGGTCCCTAATGGGATTGAACCAACACCTACATACTAACCCAGAATGCAGTCTGAATTAAATATACAGTTGAGTCCCTTTGCAAATGGCACACAATGACTGAAGATTAACAACTGTGCAGTTTTCCTTATAACACTGGCTTACACAGAAGATGAGAACTTCCATGAAACTACAACCTTGGGTTCAGGAATTGGATGGGCATTGTGATTCACTCCTGAAATATGGGTTATAATGGCAAATGAGACTACTGGACCTACCCTTTTAGGTAGTTTGCAGATGCTGCTTAGCATATTGTTAATAAGTGTTGCCTTCTGTCTTTAATGTGCAATACTGAATTTCATCATTTGGAATCCTACACTCTGATAAGGAAGGCTGCTCTGTCTGCCCAGCACCTTTTCTTGAAACAGCACTTTCTCCTAGCTTCCCTTGAGTTATCCACATTGCATTATCACTCTATGTCCTTTTGTGCACCAATTGCTCGTGGTGCCATTTTTGACAGTAAGGATTCCCTTAAAAGAGGAGATGGTTTAAGATCAAAGAACAGTTTGACAAAACATGATTTTCAGCATCAGGATTTGCTGAGTAATACAATTGCAACCGCAAACACTCTTCCCCCATGGAAATATAGCTTAATCCAAAGTGATATGTTCTTTAGGGTGGTTATATTTAATATGGCTTGTGTAGAAGGTTTATCCCTTAGCTAAGGAAATTGAAGAATTCAAATCTGCTTGTTCCAGACATTTTTCTATTTTAGACTTTTTAAGCATCATACAGTGTATTACATTCGCATGCAATTCTCATGCATTGTGCACTATATCTCATCAGTGGTTGGATGCTTCTTTTCTACCTACCCTCTCCCCACCCCCTCCCTTGCTTTCAATTTGGACTCACCCTCTCCTTCTTCATGTAATGATTCTCACCATTGTAGTATTCTAATATCTCTTTCTGCTGCTTTTTCACTTTGCCATCCCCTTATTTCTAGTCATTGCCATCTTCTCCCCATGTCCAGGAACATCTTGTGTAATTCTGTACTGCGTTTTCCCTCTTCCAGTTTTGAGTGATGACAGTTTTAACTTTCTCAGTTAGCAGTCTGATAATGTTCTTTTCTCTTTTATTTCCGAAGCGGTCCTCTTTCTCTATGCCCCATATACAAAATTCACAAGTATGCTCTGCTCCTTTTGAAATATGTCTTCCCAAATTTTCTGTGCTTGCTTCCAGATGTCTCATGTCCACCCACAGTCCCATTATTTTTCCCTCTTCTTGACATCTCCCGCATCTATCGTTCTACTTTCTGCCTTCTTTTAACAATTTTATGGGACTTAGATATAATCTGTGCAGTATTCTCAGGCTTTGATCTCCCATTCAATGTATTTTCTGCATGTGCTTCACTGCCTGAATTGTCTTCTGAGAACATCCTGTAACTCCATTCCATCCATCCTCCCTTCCCCCATTTCTTTCTTCTTTGACCTTGTCCCTTCTCTCTAGTAATACTTCATAGATCTTTCTGGTCCTTAGGCTTTCTTAACATTTGCCATTTCCTCCAAGGCACCATCCTCTCGCCTTTTACTCTCCATTCCGCCTGTTTTTTCTCTTGTTTCCTCTCTCCCTGAGTATGGAGTAGTTCAGTCATTGGGCCTCTAGTTTTCTGTATTTCTGTATTAACCCCTCCATTGTTTTAAATCTTCCCCACCATCTTTTTCTCTGAATAACAAATTTTTGCCTTGAGCTATTACATTTTTCCTTCATATTTCTTCCCTATTTTTGCTTCCTACCCTTCTGTTCTAAGGTTTTGAAATTCCCTTTACTCCCACTTCATGCATCCCAGTTGTTTTAGTGTTGCTCCATTCTTGTTCATTAGCAAGCTTCTCCATGTCTCTCTCTCCCGTACATTCTGTTTCACTTCCTTGTTTTCTCTTTCTATCCAATGGATGTTGTTACATGTCAGCACCTACACTGAGATACGTGAGAGCCATCAGCCCCCCCTTTCCTACTCATTGCCATTTTTGCCTAACCCAGTGTTCTCTCCTGCCTTTAATGACTCAGTCCTCTACGTCTTTTTGCACTTGTTGTAGCCTTTTGTCCTTAGCTGTATACTGCAGAGTAGGTGGAGTATTATAGATAGTATCATAATTCTTGCTACATTGATGCTCACAAACAATGTATAAATACCATCTTCTCTCTGGAGAGTATCCCTTACCTTTTTTCCAATTTCTCTGTGTTTTCCCTACAGTCTCTCTAACTGCCTTCTGCAGGTCAAAGAGGTAAAAGAGGTCAATTCCAAGTTTCCCTTTTTGCTTCTGTCCCCCCCCTGCATAAATTCCAGTAAGACCCATCAGTTTCTTCTGCCCTCCTTTCCTCGTGAGGCCATTTGCCCTGCTTGTATTAGTTTTGGCAATATTACTTCCAGTCTTTTTAGGAATTCATTTGCCAAAATCTTGATATCTACATTAAAAATCCAACAGCAGCCTATACTTTCCTACTTCCTCCCTTTCAAATACCCCTTTAGGTATCATGGTTTTACTGGTCCTCCCCATACTTTGCTTAAGAATCAGCAACACCTGCAGAAAGATCGCTGGGCACGGGGTTTTTGAAGAACATCCATTTCCTAAGATGAAAAGGAAAACGTTAATCCATGTCCTATTTCAGGACTCATGCCTTGCTATATAATACGGTATTTCTGACTTTTTGTTACTGAGGATTGCTTGTCAGTGACGAATAAAGGCTTGTTGCTTTGGAAAATTACGTGGGTTTCATGATTTTTGGAAATTATTGTGACTGAGTGCATCAACAAAGTCTACTAGTTTTTCTGTTTTTATTTTTTGTGTTTTAATAATACAAATTTGATCACTTTTTGCATTATTTCAGTTGTATGGTGCTTGTTGAATAATGTATACAACAGCTTTATCTCTGGATTGTGAAAGCCTTCATTTAATTTATGTGTAATTAGTACACACTTTGAAACACAGGCTGACAAATTCTAAATGTATGCATGAACAACAATCAGATGTTACTACCTGCTATACTTTTAATTGTATGTCTAAACCATTATGCTTATGCAAACATCTTATGCAACCATATGTTATTGTCTGCTATATTTTTATAACTGAATGTGTAAATATCTTAAGTATAATATGTTAGCAATTGTTCTGGAGCTTTTCTCTCTGGGTCTCCACTGAAAACATAAATAAATAAATGTTCTGAATGTTCATAGGACAATAAGATCATAGGAGGTTACTAGGATAATAGTTCTAGAGCCTTTTAAGCCTATCCATTCATGCCCCAATCTTCCCAAATATCAATTCCCATGGAATAGAATGAGTTTGGTAAATTTGTGATTTCTCATCCAGTGGTCCAAATTGCATTGGAATAGGTTTAGGGAAGAGCTCTATTTCACATGAATTGGGAGTCTGTTGCAGAAAAGGGGTAATCCCTGAAACACATACCTGCCCCTCCAAGATATTTTGGTTATGCAACAGATGAGGTTTAGATTCTTACATCAGGTAATTCTAGCATTGTTTATTTTACAAACATGTACCAGATCCGTTAGGGCTGGATCAGAGAATACCTTGTATGTAGTGTACAGGAGACTGAGTACAGGGACAGAGCTGAGGCGGTCCACAGTCAACATATTATTTACACCCTGTATTCTTTTAGTGAGGAACTTCTGTGTCTGCTGCAGTTGTTGCAAATTTCTCATCAGGTACATTCTGAAGGGTGTATTGTATTCAATTATTGGTCTGGTGAGGGCTGAGTATAGTTGGAATATGATTTCCTTAGATTTGGATGTTGTGCCCTTACTTTTAAGTTGCAAGCAAAGAAAAACTCTGCTATACTGCTGAAGCTGCCGAGGAACTGTAGAGAAAAGCAAAATGAAAACTTTGGCTAGGCACCACGGCTTGATTAATATTAACTACGAAATACTTCATTGAGACCAACAGTTGTGTTAATGAAAACACCTTTAATACACAAAATAAAAACAGAAAATGATGAGCACTTTCGTCTGAAATAGCCTTCTTCAGATTGTAGACGATCTGAAGAAAGGTATTTCAGCCGAAAGCGCTCATCGTTTTCTGTTTTTATTTTTGCAGTTAATATTAATCAAACCGTGGTGCCTCGCCAAAGTTTTAATTTTGCTTTACTTTTAAGAAGCACCACAGAGAAAGATTGTCTCACTACCATAGACACACGGTGATCAAAGTTTAGGTTGCTGTCAACCTGAGTTTCCAAGTCCCTTACCACTGGGTCTTCTCTTAGGGGAATGTTATCAATGTTGTATTTTACAGGGATGGTCATCTTCCCAAAGAGAATAATTATGCGTTTTTGTTGCACTGAGCTTTAGGCCATGGTTCTGGTACCAGTTTTTTTGTCTATGTCACACCTTTCTGGGGGATATCTATATTTTGGGATAGTCATTGCCCACAGCTTGCAGTTATGAGCAAATTTGGTCAGCCAAAGGCCCTCTACGTTTGCCTTGACTTCAGAGGAATATATCCCAAACAGGAGAGGTCCCAGTACTGTCCTTGTGGGACACCACTAGTAACAGGCCTCTCGGGGAAGGTGGAGTCTCCCACCATAACTTCTTGTGTCCCATCTATGAGTCATTTGGGTGTTCATCAGATGACAAAGGGATTTATGCCTAAATCTGTGATATTGTCTATAATATTTGAGTGAGGTATTGTATCAAATACCTTTGCCAGGTCAAGGTAGGCAGTGTGTACCATTTTGTCCATGTCCATAACTCTAGTGACCTTCTCAAAGAAGTCCAGCAAGTTTAGTAGGTACAACCTGCTCTTGATGAAACCAAACTTGGATGGGTCCAGTGTTTGAAAATTTCCTATGTCTTTTTTTACCAGGTCCACAATAATTCTTTCCATGGCCTTGCATATAAGATTAGTCAAATTTGTGGGTCGGTAGTTTCCTGGGAATGTTGATGGTCTGCCTTTTGTATAGAGGGATGACAGTTGCAGTCCTCCATTCTCTAGAGATGTAGCCTATCTGGAAGATGTGGTCAAACAGAGATTGTACAGGTCTGACAGTTCATAATCCAAGCTATTTAGGAGGCATCCTGTGATATTATCAGGACCCAGTGAAGCAGTGTTTTTAGCTCTGGAGATTGCAGTGAGGACTTGTTCTTTAGTGATAGCTGGGGTAGGAAATGGTAGCTTGTATTTCCATGGGTGGAAAAAAATGTTGAAATGAAGAAGATTGATAGAGGAAATATTGAAAAACGTAACTTCAACCAGCTTTTTACAGCAGGCTAGAAAGCCAACAGTGTGTTCACAGAGATCGCTGCAGAACAGGTTTTTGTTTTTGCCCTTTCCTCACTGTGGTGTAATCTCAGAACTGATATATGTAATTAACAGGGGCCTGGAAGGGTGCACTGGAAATTGCCCCACTGAACAGAACATGCGGTGTTTACTTTTTTCAATTCGATGCTTTGTTTTTTGATGTCTTTCGATTTTTGATTTTTTTTTTAGTGAAAGTGATTTCCGATTAACTTGTTTGATGTATTTATTGCCAAAGAAAGTTAATAGTCGATCGAAAGATATATACAGATATATACATTTATATCTATATCTATATACATAGAGTATATATATATATATATATATATATATATATATATATAGAGGTGTGTGTGTGTGTGTGTAGTATATGAAGCAAAACTTTTTTGGATGACTCTTTTGAGCAGAGATTACATACATACAAATAGGTAAATATAGATACATACAAATATAGGTATAGATATAGTGTTGGAGAGGCAGCAAACACAGCAGTTGTCTGTTAAATGCATGTTTTATTGCAGTAAACACAAAATTTACAAATCTTTGCAAATAGGAAATGAAATATAGCTACAGATTGAACTTAAAACATGTGGCAATTTAAACTATTATGTCTTATGCAATAAAATTTCAGAGCACACATCCACCCTTGCAGTACTTAATTTGTCTAATAGGAGCAGAGCTGACAGATTCATTAATATCTTGAACTTGATTTCACATTGTAACTCCAGGTACAGAGTGAACAGTTCAATGTAACATTTCAATTTCTCTATTTCTCTCTCACTCTCCAGGAATGTCACCAATGAGAAAATCTTTTCCTCATACACATGTATTATTTATTACTATCATTTTTTAGCCTCCTTCAATACTTAGTGCTCAACCTCAGAAAAAAGATGCCTAAAAGTTATCAAAATTCTGTCATCCAGGCAGTCAGTTAAAGAGTTTCCAAGTTGAAGTGTATCAAACAATCATTCTTGTCTGAGTAAATCCAGTCTGTGAAGAAGCTTGTGGTCATTGCCCTTGGACAGTTTCAAGAGAAAAGAGAACCACTATTGCCTGGGCCAAAAGGGAGTCACCACCATAATCGTTGTAGAGTTCTTCTGCATCTTTAGAATAACTCTGGATATCAGTGGAAATGATGGAAAAGCATAAAAAAATCCCATTCATGGAAATGAAAAGATCTCTGCCTTCCAGGGCCTGTTTGTAAAGAACCCTGGAGCAGAACTGCATTCCTTGTCTGTTCTGAGGAGGCAGACAGATCTAGTTGAGGTGTTCCCCAAGTATTAGGTCAAATCTTGGAAAAACCCAGGGTGATATTTACATTTGTGAGATTCTGAACTGATCCTGCTCCAATATTTTGCCCTGACAGAATGTATGAAGCCTGAAAAATCAAACTGAGTTGAGTTGCTACCTCTCAGGCTATCATAGCAAGTCTGCAAAGAAGGTAAGATTTGGTATTCCTGTTTGTTTATCTGCCACATCACTGTGGTGTTGTCTGTGTAAACTTGCAGATGTCCTGGAGACAAGAAATGATTCAAGGCTTTAAAAGTATTTATTACTGCCATCATCTGTTTAACATTTATGTGCTTTTGTCTGTTCTGTTTTTTTCCCCCAAACCTTGGACATTCACCCCTTTGGAAACTACTCCCCACACTAGGTCTGGAGCATAGCCTTTGACAGAGTGAAAAGGAAGTGGAAGGGAAAATGGGAGACCTGGACTCTGAGAGAACCATTTTATCCAACAAAGAACCTCCCTCCTTACAAACCACAATACAGGGATCTGAAAAGGTAAAGGGTGTAGATGTTAAATCCTAACTGATTTGAGGTACCACTGAATGTTTCTCATGTGAAGTCTAGTCAAGGGGAATAAAAGCCGTGTATCTCAAAATCCAGAGAAATTCCTTAGCAGACACTGGATTTTGAAGGAAAAACTTAAGAAGACCTTTTTGTACACCACTACTTTGTTTGGAGGAAGAAAAGCTTTTCCCAGGTCAGAATCTAGCAGACATCCCAGGAAAACTATTCTGCAACAAGGGGTGAGAGAATATTTCTGTGCATTCAGTTGAAAACCCAGAATGAGTATGAAATTCTGAACCCTTGCCAAAGACCCTAGACAAATGGAATAACAACCTTCAAATATTAGACAACCACTCAGATAAGGAAAAAATGTGATGGCCTTGGAGTCTGTAATAAGCAACTACTGGAGGCAGACACTTTATAAATACTGCTGGAGCAGCAGACAGTCCAAAAGGTAAAACAGAGAACTGATAGTGTAAGCCAGATACAGAATACCTTAAGGAATGCCTGAAAAGTTTGCCAGTGGGCTGTGGTGGTTGGCATATTTAAGGCTAGCTTTACCATAAAAGATAGTAAAGGGACAAAAGGTAAGAGCGTGTGAAGGGATGAAATTCTGAAGCTTAGGATCTTGACAAAAAATTCGGAAATGAGAAATCTAGCACAGTCCTCTCTTTCCTTAGCACAAGAAAAATCCCTGAATAAAACTCTCACCTATATGGGAGGCAGGCACTGGTTCTTTGACTGCCTGAGATAACATTTGTTCAAGAAAGTATGGTTGCATAGGTTGCACTACCATAACAGTAGATATTGACATTTCTCATTGCTGCAGTAGCCTTTGTTGTAAGGGTTGTATCCTTCCTAGGATACAACAACAAGCCAACTTCACTCTAACCGCTAGCCCTTTGGAGGTAAATCAGTAGTCAGAGAGTAGACAATTTCAGGACTTTTTTGCCCATACCTAGAGGAGAGCCTACACATCCCGAGCCTTTAAACGATATGAACAATAACTTTCTCTCCCAACAACTAACTATATACAGTAGTAGGGGGATGGATGGTGGATGTCTACTGCAACAGTGGGGAATTTAAACATCTACTGGTATGGCTCATAGCTGGATACTAGGCTATCGTCACTGAACAAGACATTTTATGCGTAGCCATGCTTAAGAATTGTCAACCTACTATGTCTCCCCTAGGTGTTTAACTATTGTTGCCATAGCTATATTTAAATACTTCTCCGTTTTAGTGGATTATTGCGTTTTGGTTTCGCCTTTAGTGCATTAAGGGTCCCTACTGTAAGGTAGGGCATTTAAACACTAGTAAGTACAACTTATAACTGTGCTATATTTGCCATTTTCACTACTGCAGTAGGCTGTGGCTATGTGGGATGATTACCAAAGCCTAGCCATTCTAGGGGAGGAAGGATAAAGGTCTAGGAGTGCCCAGTCCAGAATCTAGAAAAGGAATCCCATTTATAATGCTTTGTAAAAGTATTCAAAGAGGACCATGTAGCTATCTCTAGAATGTTTTTTTAGAGACTATGCCTATCCAATATGCCATCATAGAAGCCAAGGTTCTAGTAGTATGTGCCTTGGTATTTCCTGCATTAAATTTGCCATAGTGGAAATACCATATCAAAATAGTCTGTTTTGACATGGTTTGTCTTGTCCTTTCTTTGTCCTATCATGTGATATAAACAACTGATTTGCTTTTCTATAGGACCTAGTTCTGTTAAGGCTGTACTTGAGCTGTCTATGCATGTCCAGACTACTCAGAATCTTTTCTCCATGGTTCTGGGGATCTGGCTTGTACACTGGAAGACTGATAGCTTGATTCAAAGTAAACTGAAACAACTCTGGGTATAAATGAAGGATTAATTTTTAATGTGACCAGAGAGGTTCCACCCACCATGAAAGCTTGTGACTCAGATATTCTTCTTATGCAACATGCCAGAGCAAGAAGGAGTACAGTTTTCCATACAATGAGCCTTACATTAGACTGATGATATGGGTCAAAAGGAGACACAATTAACTTTTCATCACAAAGTTAAGATCCTAAGAGGGAACAATCTCTTTTCTAGGTGGCCTAAGATGCAAAACTCCCTTCAGAAACTATTTACCAAAAACAGAGGTGAAAGGCAGGATCAGTCCAGTTGCCGTGCTGAAATGGACACTTTATGAACCTTGATAGAGGAATAAGAAAGGTGCTAGAAGAAAGGAAATCACCCAAATATTTATGAACCAGCGGTACATAATCCCTCACAGGGCCTAGTTATTGGCTAGGTACCAACTAGAAAATATTGTACATAATCCCTTACAGGGCCTAGTTATTGGCTAGGTACCAACTAGAAAATATTTTCTACTTGCCCATATCTTCTTCTTCTTCTTTCAGCTGCTCCCATTAGGGGTCGCCACAGCAGATCATCTGTTTCCATTTCTTCCTGTCCTCTGCATCCTGCTCTGCCACAACAACCACCTGCATGTCCTCTCTCACCACATCCATAAACCTTATCTTAGGCCTTCCTCTTTTCCTGTTACCTGGCAGCTTCATCCTTGGCATCTTTTTCCCAATATACTCTGCATTCCTCCTCAGCACATGTCCAAACCAATGTAATCATGCCTCTCTGGCTTTGTCTCCAAATCTTCCAACCTGGGCTGACCCTCTAATATACTTATTCCTAATCCTGTCCAGCCTCATCACACCCAGTGCAAATCTTAACATCTTTAACTCTGCCACATCCAGCTCTAACTCCTGCCTTTTTGTCAATGCCACTGTCTCCAACCCATATAACATAGCTATAATATATAAGATTTCCTAGTAGCAGATATAAGATTTGCAAGTAGCAGGCTTTCTTGTCTCCTTTAATACCTGTTGCATGTCCTCATGAAAGATATGCTTAAAGATTTCAAAACTGAATTATCCGGGTAGATAGCTGAAGTTGTTTGAGAGTCAGGTATATCAAACACCCCCTGTCTTGTGTGAATAGATCCAATCTAAGAGGAACGTTATGGTAATTACTATTAGCCAGTTCCATAAGTAGGGAGAACCAATGTTGCCTGAACCAAAAGGGAGTCACCAAAATTATTTTTGGATAGTCCATCTGAATTTTCACAACTACCCTAGAAATCAGTGGAAAGAGTGGAAATGCATAAAGGAACATCCACAACCACAGGAATGAGAATGCCTCTGTTTTCCAGGCCTGCGTGCAATGACTCCTAGTGCAGAATTTGTTTAACTGTCTGTTTTAAAGGGAAGTGAACAGATCTATTTGATGTGCTTTCCACAACTGGATCAATTCCTGGAAGACCTCTGTGTGCAATGTCTATTCCTAAGGGTCTAACGTGGTCCTGCTCAGCTTGTCTGCCACTACATTTTGCTCTGACAGAATGTAAGATGCTTGAAGGGTTAAACCCTGCTGAATAGCTACCTTGCAAGCCATAATAACCAGCCTGCGCAAAGGGTAAGACTTGGTGCCCCCTGCTTACGTACCACATCAGTGATGTGTTGTCTGTAATCATGTATAGAGGTCCTGAGGACCACAGATGGTGGTGATGATGATGATGATGAGATTTGATAGCATGGATCACAGCGGACATCTCTTTGACATTTATGTGCTTTGATATTTTTGAAGAATTCCACACGCCTTGCATCTTTACCCCCATCAAAACTGCTCCCTAAACAAAATATGAGGCATCTGTAGCTACAGATTGACTTGTAAAAGGAGGAAAATTTGTATTTATTTATTTATTTCACATTTGTTAACTGGGTTGATCCAGCTGTTTTACAAAAAAAAAACATTTTCAGTGGAGACCTGAGGAGAAAAGCTCCAATAACATCTACAGTAATAAAAAGTAAAAGAAACGTTATACATAAAATAAAATATAGTACAAATTGGAATGCTGGTATACAGAACAAATTATAGCTGTCAGACAAGAAAGTGTGAGTACTAAACATATAAACATACAAACAGTTTAGTCACAGTGCTGAAAAGCTAGCATATTCTAATATTTACAAGTATTAGAAGTAATGCCAAAACACTTCCTAAGTAGAGGTTGTAGAATGTTAATAAACAGAGGTATACAGGAGGTTAAGTGGGGTGATTGCAGTGACAGATCTTGGAGTTAAGCAGGTGATCTTTTAGTGTCTTTTTAAAGTTGTTGGCATGAGTTATACTTCTGATATGTAATGGGAGTTTGTTCCAGCTATGAAAGACCGAGTATAAAGGTTTTTGCCTATATTTTTACAGGGTTTATAGGTCAGTAGTAAGAGTTGGTTGCAACTACTAAAAGGGTAATTGGGGGGTGTAATAGGACAGAAGTTTGGAAAGTGATGGGCAGGTAGTGGGGTTATTGAAAAGAGAATGAGCAGTTTGGAGTTGAGTGAGAGCAAGTTGATGTGGGAGTTCAACCCAGTGAAGTTTCTGTAGGACCAGGCAGTGGTGCAGTGGTGGGAGGAGTAGAGATGATTTACAGCAAATCTAGCAACTTTATTGTATGTTGATTCAAGTTTGTGAATAAGGGAAGATTGTAGGTTAGTCAGAATATGGGAGGCATAGAGTAGGGTGGGTAGTAAGAAAGTTCGAGCAAGGGCACGTTTGGATTCTGCACTAAGGTATTTTTTTTTTATTTCTGTAAAGTAGGCCTAACTTTTGGTGGGGTTTTTTTATGATGCTTTGTTGGACATGCAGGTCAACTTTTAGTTGGTCGTCAATAATGGTGCCGAGGAGTTTAATCTCTGTTTCAATTTTTATAATAGTGTTGTTGAGAGAAGAGATTGAAAAGGTAGAGCTACAGTGGGAGAGGGAGTTAGGCAGAAAAAAGAGGAGCTTTGTTTTACTGGGATTTAGGATGAGCTGAAAAGTTTTGTGTAGTAGTTAAAAGGTTTGACAAGTTTCGGAGACAGATATCCATAAAGAGTCATCTGCATAATGGACAATAGCGGAGTGACCACAAGAATTATGGAGGTTATTGGTAAAGATGTTGAATAGCAGAGGGCCAAGGATGGAGCCTAGGGGTACCCCAGTTTGGATAGAAAGGAAAGGGGAGCAAGAGTTAAGCCCTCTAACTGATTGTTGTCTGTTAGAGAGGTAGCTGGAGAATCAGCTGAGGGCAGTGTGAGAGAGATTGAGACGGGATAGTTTGGAAAGGAGTAGAGAGTTAGAAACAGTGTCAAAGGCTTTAGATAGATCGAGGAACAGGAAAAATACAAGTTTGTTGTTGTCGCTGGCCATAGCGACAGTTTCAGAGAAGGAAATAAGGGCCGTGGAGGCGCTGTGTTTAGGGTGAAACCCGCGTTGTGTAGGAGTGAGGAGATGTTCATGGATAAGATATGTAATCAGTTGAGAGTGGAAACATTTTTCAAGGATTTTAGACAGACGAGAGAGGATAGCAATGGGTCTGAAGTTGCTAGGCTCAGTTGAATGACCACCCTTGTATAGAGGTATAGTGTAGAAAGATTTCCAGAGGTCAGGAACTATGGATTCTTGAATGGCTCTAGTAATTAAAATAGAGACAGGACAAGCAATAGATTCAGCAGCTATTTTAAGGAACTGAGGAGGAAGGTTGTCAGTAGAGGGAGAGCAGGGTTTAAGTTTCAGGGGTAGTGCTCTGATGTAGGAAGTAAGAGACAGGTTTAAATGAGAAAGTGTTGGCATTGACAGCCTGAATGAGAGGGGTAGAGTGGTTCGTGTTACAGGCATCTGTAGTAGAAGAGGAGTTATTAGGAATGAGCTTGGCAATAGTCTCTATGAAGTATTTGCTAACAAGTGGTGCAGTCTCTGTTGGGGTGTTGGGGAGAAAAGAGCAGACCTGGATTTTGAGACAGTTACCATCTCTATCAGTACAATTTCGTTTTGAAAAAGCCCAATATTGGAATCTGAAATTCAAGATGATGAGAATGTTGGGTTCATGTGTTTTTAAAAAGCCATTGAATTGTTCTCAGGTGTAACCTGATGAGGAGATAAATGAGAATCATAACAGCCAGGAACCTTAAGTTCATGAGGTATTCTCTTGTCAAAGTCTGACACTGATTACAGATGCTCAGAAAAGTTTTCAGATACAAATTCACATTTTCCTGAGTAAGAAAAGCCTTTAGCTAAGAAGTGTCTAGAAGGCAGTCCAGAAACACAATCCTGTGTGATGGAGTCAAGAAGAATTTTTGAATATTTATCTGGAACTCCAGATTGGTAAGAAGATAAGAAACCCATGTCAAGGAATCTTGACATCTGGCAAAAGCCTCCGCAAAGATAAGTAAGTCATCTAAATATGGGATTATGGGAATATGTGAAGGCCATGCAGTCTGCAATGAGATATTACTGTACACTTTGTAAACACCCATGGAGCTGTAGATAACCCAAAGGGTAATGCAGAGAACTGACAATGTGACCCAGACACAAACAGTCTGAGAAATTTCTTGAAGTATGTGGCTATGGGGATGTGAGGATAACCATCTTTTAGCTGCATATTTTAGATCTAATGTTATCATAAAACTCAAAAGAGGAAAGACAGGTAACAAACTATGAAAGGTCAGCATTTGGACTTTCACAAGCAGGCTGAAAAAGTAAGATCTAGAACTGGTGTCCATGAAAGCTCTTTCTTGGAGCCCAAACCATTATGGAGTGGAAGCCTTTTCCCCTTTGATCTAAAGGCACTGGCTCTATGACGCATAGGGTAAACAAGTGATAACCTTTGGAAAAAGCTCTCTTTGGTTCAGATGGTGAAGATAAATTCCCCTGAAAGGATGTATGTGTATTCAGTGCCAGCTGTAACACTCCTGAACCATTTTTATCACCCAAGTATCTGATATCCGAATCTGTTGCCAAAAGGGAAAGTTCAGAACACATTTCTGGGACAGATTTAGAGAGCTAGGGGTGGAAGTGGAAGGGGAGGCAGAATGTTGACATATTCATTCTGAAGGATTAGACTGTACCTTTTTTGTTTTGAAGGGATCCCTGTTTTATTCATTCTCCTCCTGTCATCTCTTTTATACTCCTGGTTTGCCAAGAGGTGGCAGGGTTTACTTATTTTCCCTTTTAAAGGGGTAAAGGATTTGAGAGATTTGAAATAGGGGACTTAAAAGATTTTATAAATTCCCTGAATTAATTGCCCTTTTTTATTAAATTGTCTGAGGACCTGAATAGCAGAAGGGTCAAACAAAACCTCCTTATCTAAAGTAGCATTTAAAAATCTCGGACTTTAAGTCAATCAGCAAATGTTTGGTTATATACCCAAGCATACCTCCTCAAAATTGTAGTAGTAGCAGTGGCCGAAGACACAGTATATGCACAATATTACACATTTTTCAGTGAATGTTTAGGTTCTTGAGACAGATTAAGAGTAATAAGTTTCAGATGGGAGTAACTCTATGATGAAAGTGTGCGATCTTTCAAACCGTCTAATCAGCTAGGAATAAACTTCCACATATGTGTTTGGTAGTTAAGAATTCTATATGCTAAAGTTAATAAAGAGAGAATTCTCAAATCAGATCTGTCCAATACCTTAACTTCTTTATCCACAAGAGAAGGGCTAATATTGACTAAAAATCTATTTCCAGATGGTGAACAGGTTTAAATGGCAGCTGGGTCAGATCTAAGATGAAACGACAAGAAGTTGCTAGCTTGACATACTTTATAAAGTCTTTATGCCTTTTTAAAGACTAAAGGATGAGAGGCAGAGTTATTACAGGCAGCATTTAACCAATCCTCCAAGGGTGGCAAAATAGCAGATATTGGTGTAATATGTGACACATCCACTTGCAACATATCATAATGTCTTTTCTGTTTGGGAGGAACATTTACTTGTTGCCACAGAAATACATCATTCATTCTGTAAATAGTTTCCGAAAAAGAAAATTCCTCCACGGGAGCTGCAGAGGACCATCTTTCCTCAGAATCAGTTTTGGACTTGGGAATCTACTGGGGAATTCACTTACAAATGTTCCTTAGGAATTTCTTTACTGAGGTTGCATTCTGGTAAGGATTTTTGAATTGCAGGATTCCAAATCCTGAAGAACTTTCTGCCTACAGAAAAAAAATCATCTTTATGAATAGACACTATGTCCTTAAATGAGAAGTGTCTAAGCTTTTGTTTGTTGCTTTGTAGAGATCTCCATGAAAAAGAGTGATTAGGGGATGGCACTTCACCCTTGGCAAGAGGTCTCTTTCACTGGCCACCCACAGAAGAACCTCCCTAACTTTCTCTCAGACCC
Organism: Protopterus annectens; assembly: GCF_019279795.1. NCBI lineage: Eukaryota > Metazoa > Chordata > Ceratodontiformes > Protopteridae > Protopterus > Protopterus annectens. The sequence goes on along the minus strand of NC_056744.1, from coordinate 99,946,339 downwards.
AAAGAAGATGGATCTCCTATGCCCGGATTGGACAGTGGAACAGTCACAGAGGACATGGCTGACCCCCCCCCCCGATCATGGTGGCTGAAGGGGCTACACCAGAGGAACTTGAAGCAATAAAAGAGCAGTGTTCTTAATAACCTATTTGTTTACAAAATACAAGCACTGTCACTGTGGGCTGTACCCCTTCTGAGAAGATACACCACCTCTGACTGTAAAGTTGCTACAAAATATAATAACAATGGCAGAATTTGCTCTTTGATATATACTGTCCCTCCAACAAGCTATCAACAATACCTGCCCTTTGTTCTCACATATTGCACGTCCCCAAAAATGATGGCCCCTTTCTGTATACTAATTTCTCACTGAGAAAAGAATGAAAAATGTAACTACATAAACATTTTGCTATTTCAGTTTGATGGTAAACACACTGCCCCCAACAAGTCATAACAGTTTTATTTGCCAGCAGTGATCATATGATGACTTTGTTCCTTTATATACAATATGCTACCACAACCCTTCCCCAAAAAGGCAGCCCATTTCTGGGCACATCTCTGATGTTTGATGGTGAGGAAAGTGAAAGAAAAAAAATACAAATGTTACAATAATATAGTCTTTTCAACATGTTGCTCTTGAGCACATATACACACCCCTAAATGTACGTTAAACACTTCTTGGAGATTCATTGCATTGAGCTAAAATCAGGGACAGTTGCAAGGCTGGGGTTTACCTGAATAAAACCAAACACAAAAGCATTTTGCTTGTGCTGTTCTTAACATTGGTAGTGCTTTCCATGGTCTCCTGATCTCTTTCTTTCTCTTGGTGTAACAGGCTACTCTTCCTCAATGGAAGCATGCAAGCACTCTGGAGTAAAGGAAATAATGCACACTTTATCCTAAAAATGAACTGCAAATCTTTTTATAAAAAGAATTGTCCAGTTGCAATGTCTAGCAATTGCGCTCTTCCATGCAAACTGTTTAAATCATCTTCCTTTTTGGAAAGATGTCACCACCCTTTCTGGAATTCCAGCCAGCCACAATACCTAGATATGCAATCTGGACCAAATAGAAAGCACTCAGCTTGTAGGATTGGTCTGAATCAACAGTCAGCAGTTACTCAAAACAATTATGTTTGTAGCTCGGCTTATTCTTGGCTCTCTAACTTGCTGGATCATGAGCCCGAGCTGAGTTTATACTCAGGCTCGAGCCAAGCTCGAGCCAACTCTGACTTGTTCACCTCTAGAACAAAAAAAAAGAGAGATAGGATAAAGCATATTTTGTACTTTTTGTTTTCTTTTCTTAGGAGAATCCCTGGAAAATGATTTACCCAAAGCAGATATCCTCCCCCGGGGCTCAGGCTCTCTTTCCCAGCTAACTTGGACACTTACACCCATTCCTTCCCTCAAGACCAGCAATAATGGTTCCCTCTTTCCCAAAGAGGCAACCCTACAGCTGTAGAGGATGTGTCTATCTCTTTGCTCTTAGTGACTGTAGGTGCTAAGGAATCAAGTGACCAAGTTCGCAGATTACTGAAAACTGGGGACCATAACTGACTCTCTGGCTGATACAGACATCCTCCAGAAGGGTCTTACTGAGACGGATACCTGATGTCAAAATCATGGCCTCAAGCTAAATGCCAAAAAGTGCATAGTCGTCCCATTTGGAAAAAACAAAGTACCCGTGAACTACCACATACGTGGTAGTCCCCTAAATACAGAAAATGTAATAAGGGATCTGGGGACCCAAGTAGATAGTAATCTCTCCTTTGATAATCATATTGCCAAGGTGGTTAGAAAATCCTTCTATGTGGCCCACCTAATCACAAAAGGGTTCGCATCTAGAACATAAGAGGTTATTGTGCCCCTCTACTCATCACTCATCAGTCCCATCATAGAGTACAACGCCCCATTTGGGATGTACCTTACAAGACACCTGCAACAGCTGGAAAGACCACAGAAGTACCTCACCAAGAAAATTACTGGCCTCAAACAGATGCCCTATGCAGTCCAACTGAAGAAAGTCCAGCTGTACTCAGTTGCATACCGCTTACTCAGAGGTGATCTCTGACTGACATACAAGGCCATGTCCAACCCAGAATTGATGGACATGCTCCACTTAAAAAAAATAAATAAATCCCCAAGAGCCACATGCTCTAAACCTCACCACAACGATAAATAGGATGTGCTGGAGGAATATATTCATGTCCCAGAGACTCCCCATGCTCTGGAACAGGATTCCAATGTACATTAGGCAGAGCCCCTCACTAACACTCTTCAAGAGAAACCTTGACGAGTGGATGTGAAACAGAAAATTTACCCCGGGGATCACTGCAGTGGCTCTGCTGGACAGAGGTACAGGGAATTAATGGCTCTGGACAGAGGCACAGGGAACTAATCTAAGGGGGTGGTGAAAGCCAACACATTCTGGCTAGGCTTATAGATGCCCTCGGGCAGATATCCTAGTACTTACCTATGAACCTATGAAGTCTGGTGACAGCAGAGTCACCGATTGTTAGATGAGGTAAAGAAGGAGCCAGCCTGACACTCAGACTTCCTTACAAATTTCTTCTTCTTCTTCTTACAGATAGAGGATGGAAGAGCCAAGTAGACCTGTGATAGCTCCATAGGTCCAACCAAAAAGGAAGCCTCTAAGCTAGGAAGCAGTACCTGAAGGAGATGGTAAATATGAAGATAGCCCAAAACAGGTTCTGAGGTAGAAAAACTCACCAAAAGTTTACAAAAGCATCAAATGCAGCCCCTAACAAATGCTAACGAATATGTATGAAAAATTCAAAAAAAGATTAAAAAACAAATAATTTACTTAAGCATTCACTGAACTAAAAGCCCCTGTCACTGTGAAACAGTCCATAAAAGTATATTTCTTAGCCAACAACATAGAACTTTCACAGGGCAAAAAAAAAAAAAAGTTTTCCTCAGGAAAATAAGTTAGTAGACATTTTTCCCCAGTGAGGAACTTATCTGCTCAGTCCTGAAGGGTTGACAGCCAACTGTTAATTCCATTAAGCTGGCAGATAGAGCTCACTTTGGTGAAAAGAATGCTCTGAAGCTTTTGCCACTCACTGTAATTGCCCTTTATATGAGTCTCTGCTCAAGCTCCCGGCAGTCAGAGAGAGTGGGAAGCACTTTTAAAGGAAAAATCTGCCCTGTCCTACATTTTAACTCAACCCTTAGTTTTCTTTTCTCCCTAAAATATGGTTCCAGCATTGTGTATGTGCCAGAAACCTGCTTATACTTTTTATAACTTCTATTTCCTTGCACTGGAATCAAAGGAAGGGAAAACCCACCTAACTTTTTATAACTTCTCACATACTGTGCAGAAGAATTTGTATTCACCTGTATGACATATCATACAGTTAAATCTGTAGTTTATCCTGTCAGGTACTGCTGTCAATCTTAGATGGGCAATTAACCTGCTAATGTCAGGAGCACAGCAGCTGCTATAAAAAAGACAGAAAGCTGTGGAACTCTTTTCCACTGTTTTTATTGCATTGAGGAGGAGAACTTAACACTCCCCTTTCATAGCAAAACAAAGCAATTAGATCAGTCAAGGGATTAAAGTCAGTTGTCACCTCTTCTGATAAATTTACATAAGCAACATAGTATTGAAATGCTAAGCTTTAAATGTATATTATAATTTATATATTAAGATAACTTAAATGTAGTATTAAAGATTTCTGTGACATTTAAAGTCAGAAAATATTTTTCTGGTAAAAATGAAGGAAACAGGAACAGTAACACGAAGTACGGTTACTTGTATGTATATGGTCTGATGAAGCCACAGTATGTGGTGAAAGAGCTTACCAGTTACTAAAAGGTTTATCTGTTCATATTATATGCGACTTGGAACCGTACTTCGTATTACTGTTGTTTCCTTCATTTTTGCTGTTACTTGTTTGCTGCAATGGTCTACGTTTACCAGCTGGTTGTTTTTTGTCATTTTGTTGTATATTTTTCTGGTAAAGTATGAATACATTTACCATTTCAAGCCCCCCCCCCCCCCCCCACACACACACACACAAACACACACACACACAGGAAAGAACTGCAGAAAGAGAGACAAGTGGCAACCCTATCAACTAGGGGGCACCGATAAGGTTTGTAAAAAAAGCTGATTTTTTTTTTGTGACATCCTCCCAGAGTGGTATGCATATCTGGTACACACAGATCCATGGGAAGAGACTCCCACTTTGTTTTGATCCAGTCCTTATTGTTAGAGTGCACGAGCATTTTGTAGTCTACAAAGGAAATGTGATCATTGATGGCAACCATTATATAGAGCTGAATCTACTTAAACATATGTCTACTATGTGCTGTTACATTAAAAACATTAAGAAAAGGAAATCAGAAGTATTTAACTTGTTTAAATGCACACATAGATAGTCAGGTTTGTGCATTTAATTACAGTACTGCATGTACATAAATGTTTACACACACACACACACACACACACACACACACACACACACACACACACACACACACACATATGTACAGTTACCCAAAATTTTTATTTTGATTTATTTTTCTTTAAAGGACAACAAAAGGATTCTATTATTAAATGCTCAACTTCTCTGTCATGTTTCTCCCTATTTACAGTCTCTGCTATGAATAAACACTAAAATACAGCGTTTAAAATATTTAAATCAACTGTTTCTCTTCACTAGAACAGTACCTTACTGTACTGTGGCAAAAAACTTTTATCCTGCCCTGGAAAAGCTTGCTGCAGTCTCCAGTTCATTGATGTCATCAAGGCCAATGAATACAGGTAGTTTTCTGACCAATTCTCTCCCCAAACTGACATCGCCACAGCCATCCTATAAACCCACCCATGCTGTGATGTCACAGCTCCCTGGTGCTTCCCCTACATATACAGAAAGTAAAGGCTAGCACAAGGAAAAGCAGTTGAAAGTCTGTTCTGTGGCATTTGCATTGCTTGTGTTTTAAGTAATCATTGAAGGGCATGAAATGTTACTTAAAACTAACTGATTGAAAGACAGCAGTGTTTGTTTGTTTGTGTCTTTCGGCTTTTCCTGGTTAGGGGTCGCCACAGCGGAACTCCAGTCCGCTAATGATTGGCAGTAGATTTTTACATGCTGGCTTGCCGGGCCTAACGCACAACCTTCAGTGAAGGAGTGCCCATGAAAGACAGCAGTGTATGCATGTAAAAATATATTATAACCTCGAACGATTAAAAAAGCAAATGCTCTTTAATTATCGGCCCCTGAAAATCGAAAGCACTAAATCCCGAACAGACAGAACAGCGATTTGTTTCCCAGGAAAAAAAAATCCAAACACAAAATAAAGTGGGGGGCAAAGTGGGAGCTGTGCCCCCCACATCCTCCCTACGTAAATATAGCAGCTCCAAGATCGCACCACAGTGGAGGAAATGGCAAAGTCCCGAAAATGGCCCAGTGATTTTTTTCCCCTGGGAAAAAAAATCACTGTTCTGTGTGTTCAGGATTTAGTGCTTTTGATATTAACAAGTCAATTAAAGAGCATTTGCTCTTTTGATCGTTCAAGGTTATAATATAGACCCGATCAAATAAACATGTTTTCTGAGTCTGTGGGTGTGGTTCTCCTTTAAAGACATTTAGTACACACACATGCATATAGTCTAGTTCTCCATTACACACACACACACACACACACACACACACACACACACACACACACACACACACACACACACACACACACACACACACGCATCCCCCCCCCACACACACACACACTCATATATTTTTACACACGTCCTTTATATATGTGTGTGTGTGTGTGTGTGTGTGTGTGTGTGTGTGTGTGTGTGTGTGTGTGTGTGTGTGTGTGCAATATGGGTGCATACAATTAGTTATTTATGTTCCTTAATGTTTTACTTATTCACTCTCACTCATTGGCTATGTGCTGCACATGTAATGTTTTGTCAATGTTTTTATGTAAGTATTACTTGTTATTATCTTTGCCAGTGTAGCCTGAGTCATGGCTGAAAAGGGTCCTGGGACCAGTTCACATTCCTGGTTACTAAAGTATAAATAAATATGAAAGAAAAAAGGGAGGGTGAACATGACAGAAATAATTAAGGAATTAGTAAAGCACATTTTACTTCTGCATCAATCATGAGACAGAAAAAAAAAAACTACCATTGTAGGCAATGGGAAGTAGCAGACAAACTTAGTTTGGAGTCCTACTACTTGTCACCTGCAAATGTAGAGCAAGGATTACTTACTGCAGTGAGAGTTTTTACACCTCAGCATTAGGGTGTGGGGGAAGGTCTGTCAATTCTTTTAGAACTACAAAAAATCCCTATTTGCCTACTTTCTTTTGCTGGAAGATGGCTAGAACAAGCTCTGACAGACACATAAATGAGGCTCAGTCAGGGAAACACTGAAGTAGTTCTGTTACAGAAGGTGTGTTTAGATGACAGCGCTTAACAGTCCAACTGTTCTATCTTAATGGCATGAGAAAACAGCAGCACTTCCTTATGTCTAGCATGCCTCATATAGACAGGACTTGAAATGTTTTCTGGGAAGAAGGAATGGAGGCAAGAAAACAAAATCACGTTACCCAGGCAGGCCCCATCATCCATCATTCTGAGGGAAACACATTAAAACTGTCAAAGAAACATTTGGTTTTGAGGCATTAAAATGACTCAGAAAACAAGGATACATTGAAAAAAAAACATGTTTTTGAGTTCTAGGGTGGAGTTTTCCTTTAAGCTTTTAAAAGCTTGCCAGTTGGCCATATCTTAGGTAGGATATATCCCAAATAGCTACAGCAACAATGATCTAATGTTGAACATATGCAGAGTCTTTTTCCATACCCCAGAGTTGTTCAACTTTCTGCTCAAGTACTAGACAGGCTGTTCTTCATGGTTTTATTTTCTGTGTGAACAGTGCCCATAATCTTACTTCTGGGGCATCTCTATAGACTGTAAAATGCTTGGGATATCAAGACTGACTCAGCACTGAGGCATTTCCTAAGGTTTTTAGAGGTTAAGTCAGATGCTGGTGTCCATTAGACTTTCTCTGTCATCCTGTCCTTTGTTATGTCTGTTAGGAAACAGGCTACAGAATTAAACCCAGGGAAAACTTCAGGCAACACCCAGCAAGTCCAGGGACTTGCTTTTCTGTCTGAGCTTTAGGCCATTTCCCTACCAATTCAGTTTTTTTATTTCTGGTGTTTAATTTACCCCAAATCCTTTATATATCCTAGGTATCTAACATCTGTCATCCAAATCTAATACCACCTAAATCTTTGGGAGGTTAGGGTTCCTGTCCTCTAAATATATAATCATATTACCAAGGTTAGCTGCTACATATGATTGGTAGGGTCATAGGACCCTGCCCATCAGTCTTTGGAAAGTGGCAGGGCTGCCATGGAGACCAAAGGGAAGGACAGTTTACTAAAAAAGGCCATCCAATGTTGACAAAACAGTTTTTTTTCCTTAGTCCCCTTAGTTAGGAGAATCTGGTAGTATCCTTTGGTGAGGTCCAAAAGATGTATAATATTTTTTTCTGAAGCTTCCACAAGATTCAGTCCCTTTGAGTTATTGTAGTGAGGAATTTGGCTTTACCAAGTATTTCATCAACTTATCTAGCCTATGTATGGGTTAGTTACGGAATATGAATATGCTGTTATGTTTATGGAAGTCAATGTAAAATTGGACAGTATCATTTGGCTTTGGTACTAACACATTAGATCTACTCCACTCACAGGTTGACTCTTTTAGTACCCACAACTTCAATATTTTATTATTATTTTTTTTTACTTTTTATTGTATTACATGATTCTGTGCTTTTAGGTATCCTATAAGGTTTTAGACTCATCTGCTTCCCTGGAGTGCTGTATATGGAGCACAATATGGGATGTTCACCGAGGTAATTCAGAAAATGTGTCCCTAATTCTGAAGAGAAATCCCTGAACCTCCTGCTTCTGGGGCTTTGACAGTATGTCATTCAGTCTTAGCTGAGTAGTGAATAGCAACCATTTCTCTTGTCTCTTGTTCTTGTTCCCAATGGTTTATGTTCAAGCCTGCATCAACCATATTGACATTAGGTTCTTTCAATGATTGTTATATATCTATATGACAGATCTGTTCAGGGCATCTTTTACCATTTTTTTGTTCTATAGTTTACCTCATTCACTTTTTCAGGGAATTCATAGTATTTCTGCAATTTAGCTTTGAATTTATTCACAGTAGTGGGAAGCAGAACTGAGATTCAGTCATCTACATGAAACTCCCTAATCTAAACATTACTGCTATATAATGTTTGTGTTCTTTCTAGTTTTTTTCTGAACAATGGTCACTATTTCCATTTGTCTTTATGACCTTGCTTAACTAGAAATTTTCTGTAATCTATTTAAAAAGGTTGCTTGAGTCTGTGTTTAGATTCTATAAGAGTGAAACCAAGCATATATATATATATACTACTCCAGGCACAAGCCTCAAGCCTTTGTCTATTTGTTTCAATAAGTAATATATATATACACACACACACACACACACACACACACACACACACACACACACACACACATATATATATATATATATATATATATATATATATATATATATAGATATATATATATAGATATATATATATGGATCTACTTTATATAATTAAAGAGCCACTTACTCGAATTTCATAACGTCAAGACCACTTAAGCGAAACCGTATATTATCAAACACCCGGAACATCACACTGTCACTTCTGGAAACTTGATGATCCTTACCTGCAGACCTCGGTGCTGCCCTGCTCCATTTGCCCTCGCTAATGCTCAGGCTCACTCCGCTCCCCTACCCTGCCCCCATTTCCCACCTGACCCACTTCCCCTAGTCTTATAACTAGCCATCTCCACCCACCAAAACTCCAATCACAGATTAGACACTCCCTCTCACTACCCTCCATTAGCCTATACCAAATTACATCCCCCATATCCCCAACTACAATAATGAAACCATCACATAATCATAGAATAACCACTATCCTTTTGCAATTTCACTATCCTATTTATCCTAACACTAACCCACTACCTCACTTCCTATCAAACCACACTAAATGCTACCTATGCTATCACAACAAAAGATACCTCCACTTATATTCCTCATACTTCTCACTACAGCCAACACATATCCCCAAGCCTATAACATCACACTCTGATAGCACCTAACTCACTCATTTTACTCCCAATCACTCCTAGCTCACCAACAACAAACAAGTATATATCCATTCCAACTAAACTTTCCAAACTCTTACACCATATAAACTATCAACTGATCCTAGCAGGAGACATACACCCAAATCCAGGGCCTAACCCTATGCAAACTACCACAGCTAATTCAACATTTTGCTCTAGCCATCTACCCACTACTAGACCAAAAAAAAAACAGCCTACTAATTCTGAGCTTAAATATTCAAAGTATTAACACTCATGCATGCACTACTATCCACCTACTCCCCTGATATATTATGTCTGACTGAATCCTGGCTAAAACCTACTATAGCAGACAATGAGTTCCTTCCTACTGAATACAATGTACCACACCATGATAGACTGTTTAAAAAGGGGGGATGGGTACCATTACTCTATAAAAACACCCTAAATATCACCACTATTAATCCACAAATCCCTTCAATAACTCTGAACTCCTCCTAGCTAAACTCAAACTTTGCGACAAAAAGTCAATCAACATTATCACATGCAGTATACCACCAGGTAACAACATCCCTACCCTAGATGCCTTCCTACAATGGACAAGTCAAAACCTGCCCTAGGAAGCTATCATTTTGGTGAACCATATCAACCTCTACAGTTTCTCAAAAGTCATCCAATCAAGCACTAGACTAGGAAATGTAAAAATCAAAAAGATCCTCCTACACTGGATCTTAATAAATAAGACCAAAACCTCTTATGAAGCAGGTGTCCTCCCAGACTCCCTTAGTGACCATCAACCCCACCTTCCAACTAAAATTCAGAACCCAGGCCAACCCTACCCCCATATTACAAATAACCCATAACACAAAAAACTTTGACCTCAACAAATTCAAACGTGAGCTAAACACCATAACTGGAACATACTAAAAGTACTAACTCTAGAAGAAGCCATAATCCATTTCAATAACACTTTCCTAGAAATCCTAAATACCCACACTCCAGCCCAGACCACTAAACTCAAAATGAAAGCAGCCCCCTGGCTTACCAGAGAGACTAAAAATAGAATATCAGAAAGGAAAAAAAGCCTGGTATCACCAGAAAGCCACAAAAACCCCAGCAGCTAAGGAACAATTCCAAAAACTTATGACTGAAAGAAAAAAAGCAGTTCTCCTAGATAAAAAGAATTATTTCATACAGCTACAAAACAAGAATCACAACCACCCCAAGAAATTCTGGGTAGGAATAAATAAGCTACTCCACCCTGGCAGACCTTCCCCACCCCACTGCCAACCTACATTAGTGAAATCACAAATATACCAGACACATTTAACAAATACTTCATCGAAACTATTTTGAATCTTGCTCAAAAACAGCCCATATCCACCACCACTAATTACCCAGAACCTGTAGATAGACCCAAAACACCTTCCAATTTCAACTCATTCCTACCAACTATATCAAAAGGTACCTACTACACTAGCAGCTGATGGGATACCTCCTGAATATCTTCAGTTGGCTGCCAATGAACTTGCCTTCCCTATATCCATTCTTCTAAACAGATCTATCTCAAAAACCTCAATGCCACCCATCTGGAAGACCTCCTATATTATCCCCCTCCATAAAGGCGGTACCTCCACCAACCTCACCATCTATCACCCCATAGGCATCTTGCCTACACTAGCTAAAATACTTGAGAAATGTATACACCACCAGCTTATGCCATACCTGCTTAACAACCAACTTTTCTCTCCTACCCAACATGGATTTTGGCCTTCTCATAGCACAACCACTGCCCTACTCTCTTTTACAAACCTCATCAACCAAAACAAACACACAGGCAATCTAACTTCTGCCATATTCTTGGACCTATCAAAGGCCTTTGATATGGTCAACCATCTTAAACTAGTACAAGACCTTACTGACCTTGGCCTTAGTAACCAAGCATTAGCTTGGTTTCAGAACTATTTACAAGGAAAACAACAAGCAGTTAGGTGGGACAATAACCTATCCACACTGCTACCCATCACCACAGGAGTCCCACAAGGCTCCATTTTATGTCCCTTCCTATTCTCCTTTTTCACCAATAACCTCCACAGCATCTGTCAAGATGCAACAGTTATACAATATGCTGATGACTCAACACTTGTCTGTTCAGCCAATGATCCTCAAAAACTCGTCTCTATAACCCAAAAAGCCTTCCATACCAACAAAAAACTGGTTTCTTAACAAAAACCTAATACTAAATCCCCAAAAATCCAAACTGTTGCTATTTATACCTAACAAATCCACCACAATACCCAGCCCATTTAATATTGTGGCCAGGGATGGGACTGTCAACTCCCCTGACACTCACACTAAATTGCTAGGAGTGAACATTAATGACAACCTCAAATTTGATCAGCATATAAATCAAACCATTAAAAATATCCACAAAAAATTGGGCAGTCTATATAAAAATAAACCACTTCTAATACAACCTGCTAGGATAAGAATTGCTCAAACTCACCTCCTTTCCATACTGTTTTATGCTTCACCCATTCTCACCAACGTGTGTGAAACCAAAATTGTCAAACTCAACACCTGTTACAATCAAATTGCAAAATTTGCTGCCAGTGCCCCCTACCAAGCCCACCACTGCCATTCCCTAAAACAACTTGGGCTGGCTTGAATTCCCTAATTTCCTAAATTATCATCAACTTTCCTTTGCCTATAATCTCCTACTACTTCCAGACAAAACTCCAACTCTGGCCAGTCTACTAGAACTACAAGCTAAAACTAGACAACTTCACTCTAGGGAAAAAAATTAATCAAGGTCACCAAGACCAAAAACACAGCAGGGGACACCCTCTTCCCTAACTACATAGGCAAAATTTGGAACACCCTACCTACTTCTATTACCTCAGCAGGCTCAAAGATTACATTTAAAAGACTCCTGAAAGAACACCTAAAGCACACATGGATATGCCCATGTTCCCCACCTGGCTGACCCCCTCCCCCACCCTCTCCCCTTACTCTTGTCCTCTGACTTCAGCTTCATCATCAAAAGAATGCAACTTTCAAGCTTTCTTCCAGTTGCACCTCTAATTCAATACCCATATGTCACTGCTTGAACACTCTGTTATCTATCCACTACACTTTTCTCTTTACACCTGTACTCTTACTTTAAACTTAAGCTACTTACTCCTCCTGCTTTTCTTACTTAATCTGTTATCTAATTTCCCATCTCTGTCTCTTCTCCTGCTACTATACTCCCTACTATGTCTAATCTTTGCTCTGTTTGTTGCATTATGTAATGCCTCAACCTACAACTATAAAAGATATGTTCAGTCTATGTAAATATGTGAAATCTTAAGCTTCAAGGCTATGCTACTAGTCAATGTTAAGTTTGGTTCTATTTAAATTTGAATGCTTCTGTATACACCTTATATTTTCCTTAAAATTTAACTGTGGAGCTTTTCTCCCTGGGCCTCCACTGAAAATGGACATGCATCCAGTCAGACTTTCAACAAATGTAAAATAAATAAAATAAATAAATAAATAATAAAAACACAGATAAGAAAACAGTGGGGAAAAGAAAAAAATCTGACAACCCACTGTGTAGTGATCCCTCAAAGCAAATGTTTGCATCTTGTGATGAACTGGCAGTGCGATAAAACAAGCTTAGTTCCTGTACATTCACTGTATCGAACATATGATGAGACACACTTAAGCAATATAAAAAAATATGTTTGCTTACGTATTGTTGGTCTATTCATCCAAAATGAGCTATGCTTCATTAGCTTTTTTATATAAGAAGTATCATTCAAAAATATGCAAAAATACAAAAAATAGTAATAAAAGTATTAATAATCTTTGCAGAGGAACCCCCCCCCCTGCACCTCTCAAGTGGGGATTGTCCCCCACACCAGTTAACATTTTATATATACCAAAGCTATGGTTGCAAAACAGTAGGAAAAAGTGAAAAAAAACCTCTAAAGTTTACTACTGACTTACACAAAATAAGTGATACCACTCACATGGACTACATTCACACACAGATACCCCCCCTAAACACACACGTACATGAAGTAGCAAATAGTACAGTCTTCAGAATCTGGTTACACAAATCTTAATTAAAAAGATTCAAAAAGGTACTATATGCATACATTTATTTCTTACTCTTGGTCACAGACAAGCATATTTACTGGAAATTTTAACATCTGAACTTCAGTATTATACTGTGTAACTAATGTAAATCTCTCTCACCTTTTTTTTCTTCTGTTGATGTAAACTTCTTTCTCTTTCTGTCTCACTGTCTCTCTCAGCATTAGCAATAACTCTTCATTTGAGAACATTTTGCTAATGAATAAGTAGCACTGCAATTGTAACAAGTCTCTACAAGTATTCCTTCAAAAAGTCAACTTTGTTTGCCTAGATTTGATATATTTTTTTTTTTTTTGTCAGACTGGTAACAGAAAAAAATTAATTTAGCTAGAGGTGCCTTAATTTGGCAGATCACACATAACCCCACCTCCCTAAACTATTCTGATTTAAAAGTCTCTTTCTATACAGAATTTAATAATTATCTAGCAAATCAACTCATAAGCCATCCAAACTGCAGACAGTTGCTACCACTGGAAATCAACCAAACCTGCCTATCTGAAACTGCCGGCTCACTGCCCTGGGATGCCTGTGCATTGCTCTAAATGGGTCCTCTTATTCTATACATTTTCTATTCCAAACTGACTTGATGTAGGCTACCAGGTGGATGTATGTTGATTTTGAACACAAGGATTCACCTTCTCCTCCTCCAAGTTCCCATAATATGAGTTTTCTTGCCATTATTTTTCCCATCAGGCTGTTTTCTTCATTAATTTAAATAGAAGTGCTCTGAATCTCCAGTTAAGGATCTGTAAAAATATATATAGAGACAGAGTACAGAGTTAGCATGAATGGTGTCAAGTTTTCTTTTGTTTCAAGCTAGATCCGTACATTCACCTGTGGCATATCCCTTCACTGTGGCATATCCCTGGATCTATGTATTCTGTGCTACATGACCAAGAAAAATGTTTTATAGAATTAGCTGGATCAAAAAAAGACAGATTACAAACACCCTGCTGACTGAGCTCCTGGGCCAAAATTTTGAAAATTAATCAGTACCAATATGATATGTATCTAGGAATATGAACAACACAGAAACACCACATGAAGAGAACAACAACTAAGATTTGCTTTGCTTATGTAGGAACCATTTTACAGAGGAAAACTTCCTTCTAAATTTAAACAAAAAAATGTTCTTGGCATATATCGATGTACCTTTTGGAGTCAAACTACTCAAAAAGTGTGCCTTGATTTTACAAAATTACTTAATGTGTTCCTGCAAGATCATATGCAGCAGTGTCAGAATTTGTTAAGCCACAGGCTTTAATTATAAAAATATGGAAGCTACCTTTGTAGCCATCATTTACACATAGCTCTATCAAAATAGTCCCACCTGGACTATGGGTTACAGTGGTAAAATCATCCTATCCTCTACTTCAAGTCTAACCACAACAGGCAACATCAGCCTTTACCATGTTTTTATTCATTACTCTACTGGTGGGCAAAGTTTGATTTCTCCAGCATCAACTATCCAAGGCTCTAGATGCTGAAGATTGGACTGCCATCGTAGGAAATCATTGCTGCTGATATGTACCAGCAGTGAGGCTCGTTTTGGGGTGATCTCTCCTTTCTTCAAGTTGGTACATCTTACATGTTGTATATTGATATCAGGAGCCGGCAGGCTGTACTTTATCATTACAGAATACAAGTAATAATAATAATAATAATAATAATAATAATAATAATAATAATAATTACACTTAGATCCAAAGTTCAGTTCCTTTACTTAAACAGGAGCATCGAGAAATAATGAATATTGCTTCCTATGGCTAATGTGTTGCAAGTATTCTTAGGCTGCTGGTTAAATGATTACAATAATGTTGTGCCTTCCTGCTTCTCTTTCCCTAGCAGACAGGGTTAACCATGTAGTCACATATAGTCACATCTATTTGGCTGTCATTTGCTGAATATGATTCTGTTACAGAATGTCTGAAAGACAGGGATATGCCAGACATGGGGATCAAGGACTTGTAATTAATCCAGCCCAAAGAAGTTAATGCACATGACAAAAAGCCCTTTTATTAGTATTCATTAAGATTCTAAAACTGTGAAATATATAATATGGTACAAGCTTAAAATGTTACAAAATAAAATAAAGTCGCTTCAACTGTTTTTCACATGACTCAAGCACATCTTTTGTAAATTATTTTATTTATTTTATTTTTATTTTACATTTGTTAACCGGGGGTGTCTGACTGAGCCGAAAAGGTCCTTTTTCAGCAAAGGCCCAGGGAGAAAAGCTCCACAAAGAAAAATTACAGACACGTTTAGTTATTTAGGCATGATCAGTATACACACAAATTACAGGAGACATGTAAAGTAAGAATGGAGGATAGAAAAATAAAAATAAAAAAGATACACATATCAAGCCAAACTACTAGGAATGGAACAAAACATAGAAAAATAAAATACAAAAAACTGGTGGACAAGCATTTACTTTATTTAGAAGAAATACTCAGTTAAACCAGTTTTTATTAGACTGGAGATATTTGAAGAGATTTACTTGGAATTATATAGTCACAGTAAAATCCACAGCCAGTAAACATCTGAGGTAATATTCAGTAATAGCTATGACAAATTTCAAATATTCATAAAAATGCAATGATTTCACAAAGTGGACACATTACAGTTATATAAACTGAATGCATTTGAATGTCTAGACACAGTATCTTCTCTGCCAAGCAGAAAGAAAAAGAAAGAATCTGCAAGCACTTGCTGCCTAGAAAAATGGAAACAGTGAAAAAGATAGAAGGAGAATAGATGGTAGACAATAAAGTATTTAAACAGATTCTTATAAATCAAAAAGGGACTAATATTACATAAAAGTTAATGTCAAAGTATACGAAAATAACTTATGGGGTATTGGTCTCCTTCCCTGGTCAGCTGTGACTACAATATGTAGATTCTATCGAATGACTGTGGAGAAGAACTGCCTTGCAGTTGAGTAATATGTGAACCTGTCCTGCATGTGTCCTGCTAGTGTCCTATTCTGGACTGTATTGTATACTGTATATGTATATAGCATGCAAGGAAAACATACATTTTCAACATTGTTTTTATATGGATACAGAAAAGGTATGGCATTGGAATAAATGGTAGGACAGATGGACAGAGGAAGGTTAGTAATTAGTGAGAAGTAAAAATTGAGAAATCAGAAGTTCAATAGTTAGTAAGATATCTAGAGGAGAGATAAGCTACAAAGTTTTAGAAAACAAGGAGGTAATTAAGAGTTGGCTAAGAGTGATCGGAGGAGAAAAACTAGCCAGGTGAAAAGGAAGAGTAGATTTTTACTTCCTTGACTAATCCACTTTATCCTGACAGTTTTTTTTTTATTTTCCTTCCATCTTTTCAATAAATTTCAATAGCATTTTCTAACATATTATTCATAAAGTTATCCCAAAGGCACTTAAACATGCCCTGAAGCCTTATCGAGAATAAAACATTACTGAATCAATTTCACATTTCCATTTTCAGGCAGGCTCTTAGAGCAAAATATACTTCTTTATTGGGGTCAACCTATTTTCTATTACCACCAAAAAGGTAATTCCTTTTAACCTACATTCCATTTTCTTTGGAAGTACAAAAACAATTGTCAAATTATTCCCTACTCCTACCACATATATCTTCAACAAATTACTGTTATTATCCAAAGAAAAATAGCTAGTTTTCCAGTTAAGAACTTTAATGCACCATTGTCTCTTCTCCTGTTTTTCCTTCATTACACTCTGCTTCCCCAAACTGTATTCGTAATGCAAGATTCCATTTAGAAAACTGAATACTACTTATCTGCTTTTCAAAACCAAAGCCATCACTCTTACAGCAATTTAAACTTAATCCAAACTATTTCAGTTGTTAACACATATGATTGCTCAGTCATAAATTGTCATTTGTATAATATAAAATGATAGGAAATCATTATTTATCAAGAAAATCTATCTGTGTTTGAAATCTATCATGTAAAATACGCACATTCCACAAGGAATCGGGGGAAGGGGGTACTCAATTGCCAACGTACAACAGGTTAATTGTTAGCAGAGCAGTCAGTCAACTCAAATTGTTCTTTGCTGCCATATTTTATACATATTTTTCTAGAATTACTTGGCATTATGTCTTACCTGACCACAATAAGTGCATTAACTCTGGAACTTTCTTTTTATTTTTTAAAAAGTTTTATTAAATTATCACTTAAGACACAGATAGACAGACACTAACAGAAAAGCAATCAAACCATATTAACAATTTTTTGCATTTGCATACATTATACATCACATATCTTTTCCTTCTTTATAACTATAATCAATCCAACTTTACATAAATTGCCAAATTCCTGCCTCCCATAAACCTCACTCTTTCTACTCTTGAACATTATTTTGCATAGATTGTTCCCACAATTTCCATTTATCTTTATGTAATTTGGTCTTTCTCTTAAAAAAAAAACATCTTCCAGTTCTTTTATCTCCTTTATAGTATTCAATACTTTAAATACAGTTGGTTTAGACTTTGATTTCCATTTTCATTTTGGCAGAATTAAACTTAATAAGGCCTCACTATGTCTAGGCAATTAAGATATTGTGTCTCAGCTCAAAAGAATCATTTCCTCAGTTACAGCCATTTGTTCACCCAAATATTTCTGACAGATAAATCTGCAGAGAATTTTTAAAATCTGCTATTTCATCACACTTCCGACGCACATGTTTTCAGTTACCTCTTTTTTCCCTTTCACACTTCTGACAAGGTTTGGACAACTTCTTTTGAAAAGGCTTATCTTACCATAATAACAAAATACTCAGTTTTTGAGCTAACAAGTATATTTTACCATGTGCGGACTTGAATTTACAAAAAATGTGATTGTTGAAGTGTTCTATGCTAGACAACTATGTTCTACCCATAAATTCACCATCCTTTTCACCCTCTAGACTACAGCCTTTAGTCTTAGTCTGTCAGTAATTTTGTCTGAAGGTTTTAACACACTTAAGATACCTGGATAGAACAGACTTCACTTTCTGCTCTTTAAGAAAAGTATTTATATCCCTTATTTGAATCTTTAATATTTTGTTGAAATGTAAGTCATTCACAATAAAATCTATCAATGAAACACTATTTCTCTTTTTAGCAACATTTTGTAACGCAGTTAATAGGTCATCTTCAATTTCTAAATTCATGTCATGCATGGACTCTGAAGATAAATGGTCTAACGCACTTACTTGTGGAATTATTCCAAAGGGATTCATGATTCTAAACCAAACACATACTTGTGCATGTGGGTTCTACTTTTATCAAGTAAAAAATACAACAAAGATCTCCTTTGTCCTGATCTCTTTTCAAATTACTATATAGGTTTACATTTCACTAAGATACATGAGGCAAAATGCTCATCAGTGCTTAATACCTCTTCCTTTATCTTTGCCTTCCTCAGAAAACTCCAACATCATTTATACAACTCCATTACTTGCAACAGCTCTCTTCAGTGATGTAGAAAAGTCTTGTAATGCCAGTAAAGGCAGATTCAAGTCCAGGTCAGAAGAAGTATTAGCAGTATTTGCTAAGACAGATTCTATATTTTACCAGCTATATCAGCCCATAGATGCTCTTCCTCAAGGGAGATAATTGACAAGGCTTTATTTTTTGCACATATAAGGTATCCTCAGATAATGTAGTAATTCTTACAGTAAAGCCAACAGCCTTACTGTCCTCCATCTCTCATGTTCTGTCACCATACTACTACTACATCCACAGTCATCTGACAGACTAGATGTTTTATTAAGAAACAATCACAGAAAAAAATGCAATACAAACTTATCCAACCAAGAAGCTTTGTACAGTAACAAACTGGCAGAAATATAAGAAGGATAAGTATAGACAGACCAAATTTTGTTACATAAAAATAGATCACAATGGTGACACACTTTGGGGATTCCAGAGAATACAAATGTGTACTCTCATACTTTTGTTTCAGCCTCTTTCCTCCTTCATATTTTCCAAAAATAAATAATGACCAAATATAAAACAATAAAGGGGTGCCATAAGGCATGCAAAAATGTTTTCATATGTCCTGAGACCTAGCAAAATTGAAGAAACAATTCATTAAGGATTCTTCCACCCACATCAGGCTCTCAGAATCACACTATCTATCCATCACAGCCTTCAGTGCATATTACACTTACCTGGAATATTTTTGTGGTATAACCTACAACAGAAGTTGTACAACATGCAATCAGATAAGATCCCAACTATCTATCTTTTTTAGCCAAATAAGTAAAATGGTCATATAATTCCAAACTCTGTTCCAAATAAAAATCATGGGCCACTTTAAAACATTAAGCTTCACCAGCAAGAATATAATCTTTCAAAGTGATTTTCCACTTCCAGATTTGCTTTAGAGAAATCATTCATATCACTATGCAAAAAAAAGTAATCCCACCTTTCTGTAAAATTCCGTTTATTAAAAGTCAAAGCATAATTTAATACAAAAACACTGAATTATCCAAATGCTGTAATTGTCCTGGTCCACTTCAATAAAAACACAACACTGAATGACGTCTGGCGACCTTTATTAAATTTCCATAAACATGATTGTTAACCAATATTTATTACTTTCAACCAAAAGCATGACCCAGGTGATAATAACATCCATGGAAGAAAACATAAAATAAAATAATCATAAGGGCAGCGTAACCACTCACCCTTGAATAAGCAGTGTCCCCACTTGCTCACTTATCCTTGCACTAACAAGGCAGAGTTACACCGCTCACCTTCAATTTATTGAATTACACCACCAACCAAATAAGCAGCTCTGCTTGCTTATTAACTTATCCACAGAGCAACCGCTCACTTCTCTTCCCAACTTATTGACTTACACATCACACACCAGAGGGGAAACAGAAGAGGGCAAGACTGCCCCTCTTCTCCACCCACCAGCCTGACCAGGTTGCTCCCCCTCTAACTGACCAAATTTCACACAACCTAAACCCCCTTAAAGGCATAAAGCCAAACATCATTTGGTGTACCCAATCTTGCCTAACCAAACTATATCCATGCCATCACCTCTCAATCCCCATCACACCAACAAAAATATATTCAGTTACCTAAACAGCTAAAACAAACCACCGAGTCATCTCCAATGCTAAAATAACAACCAAAATTTCAAAGCTTAGTATACCCATACTCTTGTTACCCAACTACCATACTATAACATTTTTGTAATTAATCTCAGAATCTATACCCCAGCTAGACAAGCAAACACTGAGCCCATTGCCACTTGAAACCATGCAATGGTAATAGCATACCCTCATGACATATTGCACCCGTTTACTGCCCAATTAACTATTAACCACAAGAAATCACTTTCAAATCCCATTTAATAGCACTCTTGCCATCACACCAATACCCATGTAAAGAAGCTGCTTGCACCACCATGAAGGCCTTTAACAGTATGACCCCAACAGCACCATAACCATAAAAGCAAGCCAGGCAAAATTAACCAAACACAATGTACACCAAAACTTGAAATGCCCACTGACACCAGACCCACCAGGTCAGTGAGTAGCCATCATCGACCAGAAGGTGGTAAAATAATTCAACCTACCTCCCATAAACTGCAGTAACTCAAAGCTAAATCTTCTCACTCAAAATGCACCAACTAGCTCACCAGCCTGAACCAAATTATTCAATACAACCCGTTAATCCCGACCAAAATAACACCCCCTCTACTAAAAACTCTCCTATAAATGAACCCCTTAATCTTGCCGCACTCATGTAAACCTAAACATTATCTGACATGCCTCGGATTACCTAATATCTCCTTCAACAGTAACCATAACCTGGTATCATACCTCTCAACCTAAAAACATCAAAAATCTGGACAAGGCCCATGAAAAAGAGGTACAAATCTGTACGTTGATTAACATCAAATTTGCATACATAACTATGTAATCCTGCCCACTCCAATGGGATTGTGGGATACCAACTTTCAAATGCAAACTGAAGAACAGACAACCAAAATATGGCACCAGAGACCCCCCCCCCACTGCAGCAATTACAATGTCCCATTACCTGGCTATTTCGCCCCATTTACCATAAACACTAATGTGTGCATACTGCTTTACTTCTACAATGATTATTTGGATTTTATTTTTACATTTTATAGCACAATGCACAAACACTAATAGACAAGTGCACACTCCTTCCAGCCACCAAATGCCCGCTCAGCATGTCCCCATCTGTGACCTCAGTGTGATCTGTAAAGCAAAAAACTGTAAATGCTCCACACATGCAAAATCAATATTTAATGATATTATGCACCACCAAGGGCATATCTCTTCCATCAACTGTATGAAATGCACACATTACTGAATGTGAAATCCCCGGGCAACTTAAAGATGTCTTAACAAAATTCCCCATAAAGTTTCTTCCTACCACCCACATCCATGATACGACTCAAACCATGTGAAATAAAACAAATTCATAGCATCAAAGGGCCTCTTCTATAAATAAAATTATCACTTTAACCATCAAAAGGCCTCTTCAATAAATAAAATTATCCCTTAACCATCCCACCAGGTTTCTCAACAAAGTTGTTACCCATTAATTTGGGCAGGGAAAGTTAAAACCACAACCTGTGTCAACAAAATGCCAATCTCCATGACCAACCCTATCCATCTACCCCAAAGGACATCCCATGAATTAACCCAAAGGCAACACCCTGGTAAAATACACTAACTTATTGACCCCTGTCAGAGTAACCAACTTAAACTGGCTGACATTCATGTTCCGTAAACTATAACTCCCTGAAAAACACATTTGACACAACACTGCATCGTGTATACAATAATAACAACAAACACCTACTTATCCCACTACCAAACAAACTGGATGAGTGACTAAACTAACCCTAGAGTTCTACCCACATCCCTTGAATGACCATAAGAGCAGTATGTGGAAATAACTATTGATCTTGGCTAGCCTACAAACCCTAACCATTAACCTCCTAGCTTCCTATGCTCCTATGAGTATTATAATTCTACCTTACCTGTAAACCCCAAAAACTTATAAACAACCCCCACATCATTTTCCCCAAATATACTTCCCCCTACACCCCATGGTGCATCACTCCAACAGTCAAAACCATGCAATAAAGTCCATTACCCTTCAAAGCCATTTCATCAGGGCACTGACCAATGCTCGCCCATCTCTGACCTCCTTGTGTGCCACCCAAGCAACTGTGACATGCTTTAAAAACAGGCTCCATGCACCAAACCATCTTACTTCAGATCACCAACTGCAGCCCACTCAGTTCCTCACCTCTGCCATCTGCAAAAGAATACTGATTAATAAATTTGCCATTACAAAACAACAATGAACCTCAGGCCTGACCGCTTGTGTCTAGTTAGCAAACACCTTCTCACCATGACTCCCTTTACACCGGCTAGCTTATGCTCTGAGAGATATGAGAACCCCAAATGTCATCTCAAATGCAAATCAGCCATGATTTGGTAAGGAGCCACCCTTTATGAAAGATGGACCAAAACCATGAGGCAGATCTGGGCATTCTGTAAAATCTGTGCAGGTGAAAAGATATGACTCGCTACTCTGGACCCCCTTCAAAAGAAATCAGCAGCTGAACTACATGCTGTGTACCTAACTGACCCCACTGTCAACCCAGACACCTGCTCCCACCAGCAAAATCCACCCCTCCCTGGCCACAGAGCAAGGACCTGTCCTACTCTCTCTTTTCTCTGTCCTATCAAACACAGCCTGTTAGTTCTCCTCCCTTGATCTCAGGGCAATAAATGTGGTCAAAACCACACACCATGGGAGGCAATCTTCAACCATTGCCCTCACAAACTCAAAACTACCAGCACGGCAGATCCCAAATCAGCATAAGTCGTAGATGGGCATGCAGTCTGCACTAGCATCCATCACCACTCCAGCCAAGACTTGCCCATCAACATTTTTATAAAACTGCACCAAAACATGAGGCCAAACTTAGCTCTCTGTGCCATAAACCTAGAGAAATTGCTTGTCATTACCCTGCACCTTCCAACTTCAATAATTTGCCAGTGATCTGCCAGGACACAGCCAGGAAAACTGGAGCAATTGTGCAGGAAAAGCTAAAGTCCTACCATGTGAGACAAGGCCCAAAGCATACCTCTCAATCTCTTAGAAGAAATCCGGACAAAGTCCTACGAACATGTAGGAACAAATGCCCAAAACTAACTCACACCTAGCCCCCGAGGAAACTTATTATATCATGCATGCTCTTTTTTTATATATATATATCACCAATGAAACTCTAACTGGTGTCAGGCTTCAACAGTTAAAGATAAAGCAAAACAAACCAACTGTAGCCACAGACACCAAGGAGTCCCAAATGTATATAAACAAGTAAAATTTAATTGAACTGAGCACTTTCATCTACAATAACATAGACTTCATCAGAGTTAATCTAACAGGTGAAAGAGTTCCATTTATACAATACAATTAGTCACATGACAACACATCACCATAAAATAAATAATTAAAACATCAACTTAACTAAACCCCCCAAAAAGAAAAAAAAACATTTAAATAAAAATTAACCCATGAAGAATAAATACATAAATACAAAAAAAATCATTTCACATATAAAATTTAAATCCCACTACTTATTAAACTAAATAAGATTTCAACTTTAAAATACTAGAGATTGACACCTGGTCATTAAGTCTGCTTCAACAGTTGATCAAGCTGAACACGAGGCAATCACTAAACCTCCCAAGCCCTTAAAGGAAATGTTGGGAAAAGCCCAACAATACCAAAGACCACATGCTCCTTCACTACAAAGATCCTATTCCACGTTTCCCAACTGCCTCCCCACCAACCCACGACCACCTCACCAGAATAGATCATGCTGTGCAACCAAAAGTTAGTCTAACCAGTACCCCACCACTTACACTTCCTGCAGGTCTGTGATCCCCACCACAAGCCCAGGATACATCGCCATATCTCTCAAGTGTACCTCATTATGAGGAGTGTACCTCAGCTGAGGTCCTAAAAGTTCATATTCCTCGAAGTTCCACACCTAAAGAGCCCATCATAAACTCAGTGTTAAGAATTTTTAACTGATATCCATGGTAAATAGACAGGGATCATATTAATTCATTAAAAGATCTCATTTATTATTATTATTATTTTTTTTTATAAAATTAACCAGAATCTTTACACCATTCTATGACCTTCCTAGATGAAGTTGTTAGTAAGCAGAGTAGGCGTTCCACATTTTGCCAATTTGTTCCACATCAAGAGGCCTAGTGCTCATCATTTTGGAAACGGAAGGTAAAGAACTCTGTAAACCACCAGCCATGATAGTATTAAATGGACCAAAATACTACCTATGTATCCCATCCTATGTAAATCCTTACCCTCACTAGAGCCATGCAGTAAGAAATAACAACATGTTCTGATTGATTTAGCCATGCTGCTTGTATTGCCCCCAAATTATGAATAAAATAAAAGAAATCCATTTGCAGCTCACCCAAAATTACATTGCGCTGCAACCCACGTGCCAGGCATGCTTTACTCCATTAGTACAAATACTTTTGTCCAGCCATAAACATTAAACATCTTTATAAATTTAGCACAACATTTTACATTTACATATAAACACAGATCAACTACTACACTATAACTATACACTGCTTATTAAACTACAAAACCGACCAGAAATCCACACTATGCTGTACCCCATGCAGTCAGAAAGCCTGCCAAATTCCTCTTTAGGCCATGGCTATTCCTCCTCCACCCAAGGTTTTTATGCAGCCAGATACCTGGCAGCAAACTTAAACTCCATACTACATGTATGAACCGGCTTCCTTAATGAAATGAATCACCCCCAAAAAAATGCAGTATTACAACTGGGTTTGGATTTAAAATTAATAATTTACTTTAATTATGAATAGTAGTGTGTGTAAATGTCCTGGTTCTTACTGCCACCAAGAACCCATTAACCCAAGTAGATTACCTAACACCAAGAACCTCAAAAGTCCTGCTGCCAACAGTAACAAATGCTGAGCAGCTGACAGCCAGTGACAAGACAGAGCCTCAAAAGTCCTGCAGCTAACAGCAATGATGCATGGGCACTCAGGAACTAAACGCACGTACCGTGCCCAATAAAACTCTGAAAATCCATAACCTGCCATGCGAGAACATCATCTGCAATGGAATTCAAAGTTATTGTTGCAGCACGCATGTGCATGGAGTGCTTGATACCAGGAAAATCTTGCAGCCTACAAAAAGCCACTCACGTAGTAGAGACATCACCTTTCTTGTATATCAACCTACAGATCAATAATGCATGGGTATACAATATATCTGAAGTTTTATTAGTTTAGGAATAAATAAAATGTTAATCTGGCGTGTTTTTGTGAGATGCATATGTGCTGCTTCATTTCTGATCTGTGCTGATCTATATTTGCAGTCTCATTGAGTCTGCAAACTCAGGAAATACAGTGAAGGAAGAACAAACATTACAATGGGGCCCTAACTCTGACCACAAAAGAAAATCCCAAACGTAACAATGACAGCTCTCTCACAAACACTACTGAGAAGAAGCTCCCCTGCACAAAACCCAGAATGAATGGCATTCCACATTCCCTCTCAGCACCAAGCCTCTATGGATTTGGGTCACCCAAGTCATCCCAACACCCTTGAAAAGTCTTCCACCCTCTACTACCTCCATGTTTTTTTTTTAACAGAAAACAGCAAGGGTGGAACCTACCACTGCAACAGTATGGCACCTAAGATCAGACAAGGACAGTCTTTTTTATATGATATGATTATTCTTATTTTAATACTGGGCTCCCTCACCACAACACGTACCAGTTGCAACCACTAGCCAAATATTCAAATATCTACCCCATATACCCCTATTCATTAACCTTAACCCACAGGCCAGAGAAGGCCATGAGAAGAAGAAAACAAAATGCTACAAACAGTACCCACCTTCTTCCTTGCTTACCAAACATAATCTAAAGCCTACCTGATCAAAGGACCTAATGTTCGTCTTGGACGTAAACCTGCACTATAGCAAGTTCACGCCAAAAATGTGACTCCTACCTCAGTTACACTTAACAAAACCCTTAAGCTCCTCCCTACCCTTACCTCATTTCCTCCCAAACATCCCTCCATTCCATTTAACCCTATCCTCCCATTCGCCTGTCCTCCCCTTATCCTCTTAATTTTGACTACTCTATTTATCTATCCCCACTTGAAGATGTCCAAGGACAAAATGGTCTGTTCCAAACCTCATTTCTTGAAACAAAGAAAAAAAAAACAAAAATAACTCAAAATAACCACCATATGGAACATCCCTAGAGCTCCAAATGACAAGATCCACCTCTTAATGAAGTTCAGATAAGAGCTCCATGAAATGCAAGGTAGACAGTCACAATTTCCTTTTCAAAGTTATCACATAATAATAGAACATCTGCAACATATGTACCCATACTCAACAAAAATGTTTTCTTTCTATCTGAATCACGTTCTATTCTTTAATGACATAGGGAATCAGTACAACAAATCCATTTTTTGCCACCACAAATTTCAAAATGTTGCACTGATCATCTATCCCTTGCTGACATTCACATATAAGACCAAAGACCTGTATACAAATAAAGGAAACCACAACTGTTCCACCAAAATCAGCACCCTCAAATCCCTCACCTTTTTGCTTATTCAACAGCAAACCCAACTCCATGCCTGTATTATGTACCAAATGTTGTGTATCACTGACATTCTTAGGAATTAAAACTATATTATCTGTATATGTCAAATGACTGGTGCAATAACATCAGGTGTTAGACTCTGCCTACACATAATCAGTATACCTTATATCTGAGCAAGCAATAAATAAACAAATACAACAAGCAAACAAAATGGGGCATTCCTAAAAGGACAAACATTCCCCAATTATAAATGATGGAAAAATATATTTCCATAATAAAATAAAAATAATGGACATCAACACGTAAAACTGACAAAGCGTCCTGAACAGTCATATTAAAAACACGATCAAAGGATTTTTCTAGTCAAGATTCAACAAAGAACCTTCCCCAGTAGTTCCAATATAATCTACTATCTCATGGACCCACCGTAACAGATAAAACAGATAACTTACTTATCTGACATTTGAACAAGTAACTCTTGTAAAAATCCTCAAAATTGTATACTGTTGGCCTGTCTTTCCTGCTAAACATAAGTAAAATTAAAGTGCTGACTGCATGCAACATGAAAGTGCTGAGTGAAGATTTTAGGCCCTTATATTCAACTTACCTTTGGTGTGGTGTCTTGAGTCAATCAAAGTATCCCTCTGACCACTCCTACTGCCTTCTCTTTTCTCCCACCCCCCCCCTTTCCTCAAACAGGTTAAACTGCTACAACTTAGTACAGACATTGGTTCTAAACTGCTACAACTTAGTACAGGCATTGGTTCAAACCTGCTACAACTTAGTACAGGCATTGGTTCATCTCTGCTCCACTTGCCCTCGCTTTGCACGGCATTGCTTCGCACCCTACCCTGCCCCCAAATTCTTCCTGCCCCTGGTGCTGCTACATTTATTGGTACTAGACCACACCCCACTTTTTAAACCAATCAGTAGTGACTTGTCACTCAACAGCACCACTCTAAACCTGATACTGCCAGTCCTCCAACTCTACTATTCCTTTTGTCTAAGTTTCAAGTCTCATTCAGTAGGTATGCTGTCACCCAAAATAGTCTTATTAACTCTACTTCTACCCTTGTTACTCATCCCATATCTCCTAACTGCCTATGAATGTCAGGGTCACCCAGGTTTCCACTACCCTAAATTCCAAACATCCATCCCATCTACAACAGATAATAGTGCACCCTTACTCACATCCCACATGCTTACCTCCTTATCCCCTAAATAATGCCGTCTTACTAGACCTAGTTACATTAGTCCTAAAACTAGACACTATTGCAAAACTTTATTCAAAATCTTAAAATTCATACTCAGGATACACAACAATCTTACAAAGGATGGCGACATCCACCCAAACCCTGGTCCAGCCCCACCTGTTGACCCTAATCCCTCTACCATATCCCCTACCACCATAGCTTCAACAAATAGACCTCCTAACTCACTGCTGGCCTGCCATCTAAACATTAGGAGCATAAATAACAAAACTCAGCACCTGCATGCCCTCTTAGCTGTTCATTCCCCAGATACATTACTTCTAACAGAAACATGGCTAAAGCCTGCCACCAAGGACCATGAGATTCTGCCACCAAGGTACAATATGTTTTAACTAGACCATACCATCAGAAAGGGTGGCGGGGTAGCCATACTTTACAAGTCTACCCTATCTGTCAGCATAGACATCCAACACCACCCTAGTTCAATAATGCTGCCATTCTTATCTCAAAACTACAAATTAATAAAAACAAAAATGTAAACATTGTCTGTGTCTACATTCACCCAGGGAGGAACACAGAAACCTTAGAAGACTTCTTATATTGGTTATCCAATAACCACCCCCAAGAAACAATTGTTCTTGAGGATTTCAACATTGAATGGAACACTTGCTGTTGTGAAACCCCCAGAACCCACATAAACCTCTTTGGATTTACTCAAATCATAACCTCCCCCACCAGGACAGGAAAACCCAATAACAAGGAAAGTACCCTAGACTGGATACTCGCCAATACCCATCTTCAGTCCATTAAATCAGGCACTTTGCCTGATGACCTAAGTGACCACTGTCTCAGCTATGTAATCAAGAGCTCAAGGTATACTGCTCCTACCAACCCACCTATAGAACATTAAGAAACAACAAGAATTTTATTCTCATCAAGTTTCAAAATGAACTTAAGGCATGCAACTGGTCAGTACTAAAATGTCTCCCCCTAGATGAAGCAGTAGCATACTTTAACACCAGATTCCTTGCTATTCTTAACTCCCATGCTCCCAGCCACTCTATTAGAACCAAAGTTAATATTGCACCATGGCTTTCTAAAGATACCAAAGCCAAAATTTCACTCAGAAACAAAGAACGGGCCACCTACCAAAAACAAAAGCCCCACTTTATCAACTAAGATTCAGACAAATAAGGAATGACACCAAAAAATCCATAACCTTAGACAAAAAGAACCCCTATTACCATCTACTGCAAAAACACCAAAACAAACCTCAAAAGTTCTGGGCAGGAATAAACAAACTACTCCACCCAGGCCAAACCGCCACCCCCCCACCCCCCCATCAGCTTCCCAACAAAAATCCCCAGTTGAAATTGCTAATAACTTCAACAGCTTCTTCACAGAGACTATCCAGTCTCTAGCCAGCCAAGTCTCTCCCAATGGCTCTAATTCTAATGCAGCCACACCCAGTACCCAAACATATTTTACCTTCCAACCTGTTTCTACTCAACTTATTCATGCCCAACTTAAGAAACTAAGACCCACCACCCTGGCTGCCGACCTCCTCCCAGCAGAATATCTGCAAAAGGCTATGACACCATAGCATACCCCATCTCAATCTTGATAACAGAGCTATATCTGAAGCTAATGTACCCACTATATGGAAAATCTCCCATGTTATACCTCGCCATAAAAGAGGCAGTTCCACTGAACTGTCAAATTTTAGACCCATAGCTATTCTGTCACCTCTAGTTAAAATTATGGAGAAGTGTGTGCACATACAGCTCATGCACTACCTCACACAGAACAAGCTGTTGTCCAACTTTCAGCATGGCTTTAAGCCACACCACAGTACTACTTCTGTCCTCCTTTCTTTCTCTAAAATCATTAACCACAACCACAATAATAACAAACTATCCTCAGCACTCTTTCTAGATCTATTCAAGGCTTTTGACATGGTTGACCACAAAATGCTTATAAATACCATGAAGGCCTTCTCCTTAAACAACCATGCACTCCAGTGGTTTCAATCTTACCTGCAGGGCAGGCAACAGGCAATCCTATGGCAGGACAACTATCATCTCACCTACCCATCACATTAGGAGTCCCCCAGGGCTCAATACAAGGACCCCTTCTTTTCTTCATCTTTATCAACGACCTTCATTCAGTCATCCCAGATATTACCTGCATTCAATATGCGGATGACTCTACCTTGATTTGTTCTGACACCTCATCAGCTACTTTATTCACATTAACCCAAAATACCTTTAATACAGTGGAAAAATGGCTCTCCAATCAACATCTAATCCTAAACCCCAACAAAACTAAGCTGCTCCTCTTCTCCCCCACATGCAGGACCCCCCCCTGCCATTGTTTAATATAACTGCTAACAATGGCACTATCATCTCCCCAGAAGCCCAAACTAAACTACTGGGTGTCATAGTTGATAATAACCTGAAGTGTGATGTGCATTTCAATCAAACTATCAAAACCATTAATAAAAAGCGTGGCTCTCTTTACAGAATCAAACCTTTCCTTACCCCACTTGGTAGAACTGCTATTGCCCATTCCCATCTGCTATCAACTCTTCTCTATGCCTCACTTCTATTCTCCAACTTAAACAAAACAGATCTTAATAAACTATCATCCTGCTATAACCACATTGCCAGATTTGCTACTGGCACAGCCTACCGGACATACCACTGTCACAACCTAAATCGACTAGGAGGGCTTGAGCTGCCTAGCCAACTGCAGTTCAACCAGCTAATAGTGGCACATAAAGTCCTTTACCAACCAGAAAATACACCTGCACTAAAAGATATTATCAGCCCCTACACCAGCACCTACACTGCGATCATCCACTAGACTCCTAGTTCAAACATACAAATCCAACTACTCAGCTGGGGACTCTCTGTTTGCCATCTCTATTGGAAAAATATGGAACAGACTCCCAGCTGACTTGACCCTAGAACCCTCACTAACTCAATTCAAAATCAAACTCAAGAAATACTTCAAAACTCATTGGTTATGTCCTTGCACTAACCCTGACTAGTGACCTCTCTATTACTTAGGTGCCTTACCTTCAACTACTTTTAACTTTTTTCTACCACACTATTTCAGGAAGGGTCAATTGTATAACTGCTGCTCAATTTGTCCTAAACCTGAATGTAATGTTATGTATATATAACTTTGAAAATAATGTTATGTTTTGTAAAGTGTTTTATAATAAGTTAGTACTACATGTGCTAAATGCTTGTATTGCTTATGACTGTAATCTGCTTGAAACTAGCATTTACTAAATGTTCAATGTGTATTATTATCTTGGAACTTTTTCCCCGGGCCTCTTCTGAAAATGGACATATATTCAGTCAGACTATCCTGGTCAACAAATGTAAAATAAATAAATAAATAAATAAATAAATAAATAACTTATGTCCTTAAAATTCCCTATTCTAATAACATTTTCCATAAAGTTACTACCAACTGATAGTTCCAACCTATGAAAATAGTCTGAGCCAAAATTTTATCATCCATAGCCAGCAAAAAAATCAGCTTCCAATTACACAAAAACCTGTCATCACACATATTCTTTAAAACTGTAACACCCCTCCATATAACCTCATCTCTAAAGTATAACCATTCAGAAAAAAATAATAGAAAATGTGCAATAGAACTAGCATATAAACCATAGTCAAGTCAATTGAGGCCTGGTGCAGATTTCTTATGATAAGCAGCCAAAGCGTGATCGAACAACAGAGGGAAACAGGAACAGCTAAATTAACAAACTCATACTAAATAAAAAAAACAAAAAAAAACAAATAAATCCCATGAAGCAAAGACTCCAAAAATTTCTTTTCAGTGACAAACAATTTGCCATTTCTATCCTCAAAAAACGTCTTAGGCCAAAGGCCTTCCATGAAAACATGCCATAGCCTAGTGAGACTTACTTTGGAAACAAAACATAAATAAAATAAACACAGGAAATTATGGTAGCAGTCGGCTCATTATTTGATTGCCTTAATGCTATCTACACTTTCAGATGAACAGAGTCAATATATAATGGCTGCTATGACATCAGTAGTGGTATTAGAAATATGTCTTGAATGTCTTTCGGCTTTTCCCGGTTAGGGGTCGCCACAGCGGAACTCTGGTCTGCTAATGATTGGCAGTAGATTTTTACATGCCAAGTTGCCAGCCCTGACACACAACCTTCAACGAAGGTATGCCCATTCACTCATGTCTCCACACAGAAGATGCTCTAGCTGAGAATCGAACAGGACAATGTCTTACTGTGAGGCGACAACACTACCGCAGCACCACCACCGCAGTCTGGTATTAGAAATATGTAAGACATTAAAAATATGTAAAAATATATAAGTCATCAGGTTCAAATGCTACTTATAGAAATTTGTTTAAAGGGAAAAGATAAGATAATTTTGTTAAACATTTTCTAGGTTTTGAGAATGCTCTTCTAAAAGGTACAGCTCATCTCACTGCTTGTTTAAGCCTGATAAAAATCTCTTATGCCCCTCTTCCTATAAACTGAGATCAGTTCATAATATGGATTACAAATAGTTCATGGCTATTTTAGATAAGGGGACTCACAATTTATCCTTAATTAATATTGATTAGTGTATTTTTGCAGTGGAAATACAGATTTCTGGCAATATACTGAACACCTTAATTATTAATAAAGAATGCCAATACACAGGAATACCCCTTTCACCGGTCAGATTTGAAGTCAGAAAGGCATCCAGCAGGGTTGATTGATACCACATGCTTACTATCATAAATAGGTTCTGGTTCCATAAAAAGTTTTTTTAAGTTTTGTTGATTCTTTATGAAAGGGTTTTGGCTAGACTGAAAACTGAGGCTAAATTTTCAGAACAATTTTAAATATCAAAAGGAACCTGGCAAGGATGCTCCTTTTTCTCAGTACTTTTTTCACCTCATATTGAGTTTTTGACTGTATACTCCAAAGGTTTATCTTGAATTGGACTTTCTATTTGTGGATGATCTTCTAGATACAGATCGTCTAGATAATCATTTAGATAAGACATATTGAGGAACTAACTATGTTAGATCAGTTATCTTGCTAGAAAATCAATATCACTACAGCAAAAGCCTTACTGGTTAGTTATAACTTTGATCCAAGCTGTTAACTAAAATTTTTCTTTTTGTGGAACTGTGGGCTTTGAAAATATTTAGGATCACTTCATCTGCAAAGATATGTTAGGATCACTTCATCTGCAAAGATATATGATCCAGCTATCCAGTGCTGTTGAGTTGTAACTGACTCCTTTTGAGTCACACCAAACTCCTGTAACACCCTACTGAATACTTTCTGCCATCCATGGAGCTTACAAGGCAAGTAGGAAACTAAACTAGATTGGCATACCTTTCTTTCATATTATACACACACACACACACACACACACACACACACACACACACACACACACACACACACACACACACACACACACACACACACACACATTGCAATTACAACAGTGGACAATTTAGTGTTGCAAGTCTACCTAATGTATGTCTTTCTGATCTGGAAGAAAAACAGATTACCTTGGAGGAAGCCCACAGAAACATGGTGGGGTGGGGGGGGGGGTATGCAGACTCCACACAAAAAGTGCCACAGATGAGAACCAAACCAGAGACCCCCTTACTGTATGGCAACACTGCTACTCAGTATACCACTGTACTGCTTCAAAGATAAATTGTATTTTTCTGCAAAAATGCAAGAATTTCATAAAGCTCGGGAATACTGTTGGTCTGGACTTTCCCCCAATAACTAAAGTCATCCAAATGATAATGTAATTCTTTCACAATTGTTTTATTCTGCACACTCAGTGGTGGGCCTTTCTAAAACTGATTTGTTTAAGAAAATGAAGATTCCATTTTCAAAGTTTTTTCATGGAAGAATGGCTGACACAGGGTTTCTTTGAACAGTATAGTTGTTCCAAGTGGTCCACTTTGCAGATGGTTTTCCAGCCTGGAGTTAAATGAATTAGCAATAGTTTTTTTTTGTGCTATTCTTAATTATAATTACAGATCTATATGTCTGTTTCAAAGTTTTGTCTCTCAGTGTGTCATTTTCATTTGCTAAGGTGCTTTTAAATATGTCACCTTGGCTTGGCTTTGTCTTTTCTGCATTATTCACAAGCACCATTTTTAAATGTGCTCTAACTGTGGACATTGATCCTTTTGCATGGTAAATATTGAAGAACGTCTATTAATACACTTTCAAAAAAGGGAAATAAGCCTTTAATTTTGACCATTGTCCTTTTTAATTTTTTTCTCTCACCGAACACCTGAGCTTTCTATTTCAATTACAGATGTAAGATGATATAAAATAGGGGGTGAATACATTTATTTATAGGAAGGTTGTGCAAGTGCATTAGTTATAGACAGTGTGGGCATACGTATGACTCAGCATGGGGTACATGGTTTCTTTCGCATACAAGGCTGTAGAAAGGCATATTTTAATACTAGTTTGATGTGCTATAAGAGATTACACAAACTTGTTTAACTATCTGCTAAAAAGAGGAGAAGAAGTGACCGTGAGAGCTGTAGAGATATGCTGATACTTCCCTGGAGGATACTACACTGGTCACACTGATCCTTATACTGGATTGTAGTACTTCTGCTTAGTTCCAGAGTGAAAGGGAAGGTCTGCAAGAGGGTAGTGAGACCAGCTATGTTACATGGGTTGGAGACAGTGGCATTGACAAAAAGGTAGGAGTCAGAGCTGGTTGTGGCAGAGTTAAAGATGTTAAGATTTGCACTGGGTGTGATGAGGGTGGACAGGATTAGGAATAAGTATATTAGAGGGTCAATCCAGGTTGGAAGGTTTGGAGACAAAGCCAGAGAGGCAAGATTATGTTGGTTTGGACATATGCTGAGGAGGGATGCTGAGTATATTGGGAAAAAGATGCTAAGGATGAAGCTACCAGGTAACAGGAAAAGAGGAAGGCAAAGATAAGGTTTATGGATGTGGTGAGAGAGGACATGCAGGTGGTTGGTGTGACAGAGTAAGATGCAGAGGACAGGAAGAAATGGAATCAGATGATCCGCTGTGGTGACCCCTAACGGGAACAGCCAAAAGAAGATGATGAGTTTATAAACTAGGACAACTTTACCTGGTCTTGCTAAGATGTATAAATCTGCTGAGAAACTTACATTCAGTGATAGCGATGAGATCTAGGTACCTGCAAAAGCAATCAGATCTGAAGCACTTACACCTTTCAGTTCATGAGGAATGAGGTGATACTTTTTGGGTAGATAGCAACAGCACTGGCACAACTTTGCTGGCCTCCATCCCCACTGCTTCATCTGTTTTGGTTGAATAGATGGCCTTAAGGTCACCTAAAGAAAATGAGCAAAATTAAATCTATATGGTCCTTGGACAGTAAAAAGAAGAAATCTGTTACAGCTAATAGTGTTTGTGCTCAAGGCCTGACTTGTGGCATACATGTGTGTGTGTACATGTGTGGCAACCATATCCATACTGTACCTCCTTACATTACAGTCATGAGGCAATTATATGACACAACAATCTAGCATTCTGCACAATAAAATGATGCCAATTTCAAAAGGATAACATCACATACCAGTTTAAAAGGAAGGAAGGAAGGATCAAACTGTGTTAGCATTTTGATGTTTCACCTATAATCCCATCCAAAAGTATCTCCACTAGATTCAAGAAAGTCTTAATTCTCCTTTACTTATATCTCATCAGACCCATTACTGAACATAATGCACCTTTAGACTCATGACTATCTAAGCATATCACTCAACTTAGTTTTCAGAAAAGACTGGCAGCCCTGTCTCTACACTCAGTTTGTTACAGACTCCTCTGTGAAGATCTGTGTCTAGTCTTTTGAACCATGAAAGATCCAACCCTTTTCAATCTCCTGTCCCTTCACAGAACAAATAATATCTCAAATACCTAGTTAAAGGAACTAAATCTTCATCAACAGTTAAATAAGACATGGTGGCATGTTAGACTCATAACCCATCATGTCCATCACAACTGGAAGAACGTTCCATTGCATATCAAGTTGAATAGGATACTTACCACATTAAAAGTAAACCTAATTCATTGGATGGGCAACCTCAAATGCTCCCTGGATTGTCTTGTCTTGCTAACTTTGCGGCTGGTGAGAATCTTTGAATAGGGGGCTTTCACTAGGCTTGAAATAGTCTGTAGACTGATTTCCTAGTACATACCTACAAACCTATGCTAACAGATATATTTAGAACAATTATTAATAACTTTGCATTTTCATTAGTTCTGTATACAAACTCAACTGCAATATGTTCAGAGGCTTAGGTACCTTCACCAGATATTCTCTTTTACTGGGTAACTGTCACACTCCCACAATAATATATAGTTCTTCCCTGAAAAAAAAAACAAATTTGCTTCTGTTAGAACAAAGCCCATAGCCTTTTCCCCATTTCAGGGCCACCGAAATGTTGTTGAAATGGTCTTCATTATCTTTTCCTACCTGTTCACATGATATTATTTAGGTAAACACTGCAAAGTGAGAATATTTTAGACATTTTTGCAAAATAAATGGTATAGACATATACATAATTTGCATATGTCTGCAATCAAAGTAATATTTGGAAATCTAACTTCTGTAGCTGCAAGTTTCAAAGTGTGTTTTTATTTATTATTTGTTGTGTTACTGCACATTGAAAGAAGTTGACTGCCTAGTGCTGTGTAGATCACATAGGATTTTAATGATTCATCATGTCCTGATGAAATGACAGTTAAGAAATCATAATGAGATCACACCTCAGGAATGTATATGATGAAGAGCATAATGGCAGCTCCTTTAACCTAGCTTCATAAATCAAATTTTCTAGCATCGTTCTTTCTTTTAGTATGAAAGTTCAAACTTTCTTTAGATGTACATAGTCTTTCATTATGTGTGTGTGTGTGTGTGTGTGTACAAAAAAATTGCACTATACTCTAGGATCTCTAAACTGGGGACTCCTTGTGTTAGATCGGATAAACGCGTTGTTCTCATCAGGAACATTTTGTAAATACAGCAACAATAGCACAGAACAAGCAAATTAGAGTTCTTATATTAAACGACATGGAGAAACTGGAAAAAACGCTTTTCAGGGTTGAGCAAGGTGAGACTATACGGTTCATTTTAAGTTTTGGAACTGATCAATACTGAGGATGTGAGATGTATAAAATGCCGATGATGATAGTTGCAAAACACCATGACACTACCATCTGAAAAAAAAAAAAGAGTCAATGCTAGTAGATATTGCTTTTCATTGACACCATTAAACTTTTAAAGTGTCTCTATTGTCATCCACAGATTTGCCATAGGCCACCGTAATACCTTTCCTCTTGTTCATTTATTGAATTTATTACAGTATGATGCTTTGCTTAACATGTGCACTAATTTTTAAAGAGCAGGAAGAGTTTAATCAGTAATGGCATACTTGCATTTTTACAATGCTTTTGGTGTACACATTTTTCTTCTGTTAATTTTAGACGTAAAGTCATGGCTTTGTGTGTCATCGTGACAAAGTCATTGTGACAAAGCTTTGTGTTAACAAGCTGCAGCTGATTTTTTTTTGTTTGTTTATTATCTTTAAGGTGTTTAAAGATGGTCTACATTAGAAGGGTGCACTGCATCAAACAATTTGCTTCATGTGTGTTAAAAATATAATGCAGTTGCAGCAGTTCCTGCTTTGCAGGGTTACTATGCTCTTCTTCTACATTTTCCCTTGTTGATGGTTACAGTGCCAGATGCAAATTAGTAAAAGCTGAAAAAATTTCAGCAGAATGTGTCCAATCTTATCAATATGAAAGTGCAGAAGTTCTAGTTCTGTACACGTGGAAAGTGATTCCTGTTAGATTCAACATACACAAAAGATTGAAACAAATTGTTTGCTAAAAATACTTAGTGGGTTGGTTGCCCACTTAACTGTGACAGTGACCAGCACTATCACTCTTGTTGGTTGAACCTTTTGGGAATCTGAATTTTGCTTTTGATATTAAATAAACATATTGGAGAGACAGACATGTTGCAAAGGATCCAATTGTTGTGGAATAGGCTTCCATCCTTCAACCCTGGCTCTATTTGAATGAAACCTTGACAATTGGATGGGAAATTGTAAATTTACTCCCAGTCTGGCCCCCATGTCCATTATGGACAAGCCATCAATAAGAAAAGTATTATTCTAATTTACACCCCCCTACAAATCCATTAGTTACCTCCCTACCAACATGCCCCCCCCCCCCCCATAGAAGCCTATGATACTTTGAGTACGCTGCTAGGCTTATAAGGGTTGTAGTGATCATTGGTCTAGTAACAACCTATGAAACTATGTGTCACTAAGTAGCATTTTCTGAACAGGTCTTTTTTCCCAACTGCTTGTGACTGTAGAAATAAATGTGTGTATGGTGTATTATGTGTGTGCACTCATTTCATTTCTGTTTGGTGCTACTTATATGGACAAGAAAATAATTATATCCACCACTGGTTTGTTTCAAAGTTGTGGGGAGTTTGTCTGTGAGAGCATCATTATTGATTGTGAAGATGGGTAGGTATATGAATATTTCATTATGAGTGTGTGTGTGTGTGTGTGTGTGTGTGTGTGTGTGTGTGTGTGTGTGTGTGTGTGTGTGTGTGTGTGTGTGTGTAAGCAGCCGTATACTATGGAGCATTCTAAATAGTTACATCATGCAATGGGGACAGGGTCAGTTCAAATTTAGGAAAAAGAAAAAATTGACATTTGTTTTGGTTTAAATTTTTTTTTGTTTATTTTTTCTTTTTAGAAAATCTGGTTTGATTACATTTTTGCTTAAGTGTTTCATTTCTTGAGTGCTTTTTCAGAAGGGAAATAGCACACTCTCCAGAAAAAGCATTTTCTGTGTTGGGGAGGGGAGATTATACTTTGTGTGTATGCGTGCACTTGAGCGAGTGTCTGAGCTGTCTTGTGTAGTGTTAGTATTATGGAAAGGGCTTTCTTAAAGTTAAGATGTCTGGCAAGGTTAGGGGCAGTATTAGGGTTGACACATGTTACTAAGTTGGACTGGGGGTGCGAAGCAAGTGTCTGTGTCTGTTAAGTTACATGCAGAACTAAAGCGAGTGTCTGTGTGTGTTAAGTTGCACGCAGAACTAAAGCAGGACGTGTAAACAAGGTCTGAAGTGTTGATAACAGTAGATGAACAAAATGTAAGGGATACTTCCATGCATCCTCATTGAATGCACTTTATTATTAGTTTGATTTGTTTAGAGTTGTACTGTTTTTGTTATTTACAGAAATGCACAGACCAAATTACCACCGTAACAGCTACAAACAAATGCAATCTGAGGGTCATGCTGCTCAACACTAGAAGTCTAAATCTCAAAATGCACTCACTTGAAGCACTCCTTAAAATGGAAAACATCAACATTTGTGCCGTAACAGAGACCTGGTTCAAAGCAGCAGAAAGCACCTCTGCACTACCAGGCTAGAACTCATTCCACACCTTTTGGCCCCAGAACTTGGACCGAAACTTCAAAGGCAGTGGTGTTTCTATATTCATAAAGGATGCACACATCTCCAGACTGGTAGCCCAACATAACGCATCTGAAATACTTCAGGTGTAGCTAACATTGGGTAAGACAGCGATTCAAGTCATAGCCTGCTATAGGTCTTCAACCATGTCCCAAGACTCAATTCCTAAGCACCCTGGAGGATATTAGGTTCCAACCTAATACTCTCATACTGGGCGACTTGAACTACCCCTCCATTAACTGGGAAAACTATTCATGTACCAATACACTTGCCCAATGTTTCCTGGAATTCATTAATTCAAATGCCCTGGACCAGCTCATTCTTGCCCCCACTAGAGATAGCAACATCTTTGACCTGGTCATTACTAATATGGGTGACTGTTGCTGTACACCAATAGTCAACTCCTCCATGGTTAGATCTGACTACAAACTAATCACCTTGGAAATCCACCCCCACCCGCAAAACTAACCACCATGAAAAACTTCTCCAGAGCTAACTTTGGGCTCCTAAAAACAGACATGGTTAATTTCACAGCACCCATGCAAATGGAGAACAACTGCATGACCACCGAGTCATACACCAATGCACTGTACGAACATGTACACAAATGCATGGATTTCTCCATACCCAGTAGAACCAAGACACGGTCCTCCAAAAAAAGAAAGCCAATCTGGTGGCCCCTTGCCATAAATAAGCTACAACAGAAGGAGGAAACTGATGTGGAATAAGGTGAAGTCCCCAAGACTGGAAAACTTCCTTATCAGCCTCAACAAAAAGTTGAGATCCCTCATCAAATCCTCTAAAGCTAGCTATAAAAACAGAATTACAGCAGATAGTAAAGACAACCACAAGGCCTTCTATAGTTATGTAAAGAATTTCCATGGCAATGGATTTGCTCTGAGCTGCTGCACAATGGTACCTCCTATACCGAGCCAACAGATATTGCCAATATACTGGTCAACAGATTCAGTGCCAACTTTACCCCCCCCCCCAAGGACCAGTCACAATATCAGTAGATTACCAGGCACCCTATATTACTGCTACACAGGTTAAAACAGCACTGTCCAAGGCCTAAGAATA
The DNA here is from genome assembly GCF_019279795.1 of Protopterus annectens. Taxonomy (NCBI): domain Eukaryota; kingdom Metazoa; phylum Chordata; order Ceratodontiformes; family Protopteridae; genus Protopterus; species Protopterus annectens. The sequence goes on along the minus strand of NC_056744.1, from coordinate 99,905,486 downwards.
CAGTTTTTCTATGGGACCTGACAATATCCCTGGCTGTGTTCTACATGAACTACAGAGTGAACTGGCACCTCACCCGTGTGCCCTGTTCAATCACAGCCTCACTTCAGGCTTTGTTCCTACCAAATGGCACACTGCTACAGTCATTCCTCTCCACAAAGGAGGAGCGACTACAGACCCTGGGAACTATCGCTCCATTAGCCTGACAAGTCTGATATGCAAAGCTATGGAACACATCATCATGGACCTAATAAACCAGGATATAGGGAATCTCCAAACTCTGGATCCCACACAGTTTGGTTTTGTGAAGGGTAGATCATGCCTGCTCAACTTGGTTAACTTCTCTGAGTCAGTCACCAGAGCTGTGGATGAAGACAAGGTGGTTCATACAGCCTACCTTGATCTGGCCAAGGCCTTTGATACCATTCCCCACTCAGGAATCATAGAAAAACTCACTAAGCAAGGCATTATCCCCTATATCACTAGGTGGGTTGCAAACTGGCTCACAGGTAGAACCCACAGGGTGAAAGTAGCTGACTCCAAGTCAGACTGCCAATCAGTGACGAGTGCAGTTCCACAGGTTTTGGTCCTGGGTCCTCTCTTGTTTGGTATCTACTTCTCTGAAGTCCAGACCAACATGAAGGGACCCTGGCTGACAAAGTTCGCAGATGATTGCAAGTTGGGAGTTATTATTAACTCCTCAAATGATGTTGACAGCCTACAGAAATGACTGGTATCAGAACCATGGCCTTAAGCTCAATGCCAAAAAATGTGTCGTCATCCCCTTTGGGAAAAACCCAGTTCCCATGAATTACCACATTGATGGTAGTCCACTGAATGCAGAAGGTATTATAAGAGATTTGGGAACACAGGTTGACAGCAACCTCTCTTTTGACCACCACATTGCCCCTGTGGTCAGAAAGTCCTTCTATGTGGCACTTCTCATTACTAAAGGTTTTGCATCCAGGAAGAAAGAGGTCATTATCTCCCTCTACTCTTCCCTCATTAGGCCAATCATTGAGTACAATGCCCCATTTGGCATGTACCACACTAAACACCTGCAACAATTGCAGAGGCCACAAATGTACTTCACAAAGGGGATCCTAGGCCTTAAACATTTGCCCATTTTGGACAGACTCAGCAAAAACTCCAACTATTCTCTGTCTCATATCACCTACTTAGAGGGAATGTCTGCTTGACTTACAAAGCCATTCTGACCCATCTCTGTTAGAAATGCTACATCTAAAGAAATCTCAATCCCTCCACACCACACGCTCCAGAGACCTCAACCTCATTACCACAGTCAACAGAACATGCTGGAGGGACAGGTTTATAACCCAGAGACTGTCCATGCTATGGAATAGACTTCCCATACAGGGCAAGCAGAGCACCTCATTGACCCTCTTCAAGAGAAATCTTGATGAGTGGATGGGAAATAGAAAATTCACCCCAGGGATCACTCCAGTGACTTTACTTGACAGAGGCATTGGGAACCTATGGGCTAGGCTTGTAAAGGCTCCAGGGTCATTAGCCTAGTACACACCTATGAACCTATGAACCTATAATTGGCTGAATCAGTGCCATATGCAGTAACACAGACTTTCTGCTGATAAAAACAATGGCCGGAGAACTAAGCACCTCAAATGAAAATGAAATGTCAAACACAGTATCAGCACAAAGAACTTTATTAAATTAAAAAGTAAAAAAGTAAAAAAGGAGAGTGTTCTCTGAATCCCGGTTCTCAATTTCTGCTTCATTTGAATCATTGATGTTAAAAGTCAATAGAGGATTATTCTCAGCATGAAGCATATGTTTGAAACTATCGATTTTACCACTCAGTCCATGACGATTTGGATTACATTCCAATTCATGTTCCATGCCTTCAGCCATGCTTCCCTGACACATAGAAGAAAAAAAGTATCTGATAAAACAATGGTTGGAGAACTAAGCATCACAAATGAAGACGAAATGTCAATAATCCAAATAGCACAGAGGTGTCAAACATGGTATCGGCACAAAGAACTTTATTAAAGTCTCCTTTTTTACTTTTTTATTTAATACAGTTCTTTGTGCCGATACCATGCATGACACCTCTGTGCTGTTTGGATTATTAACACAGATTTTCTCACTGAATTGTCCCATACCTATCAAACTGTTAGTGCAAGAAATCTGGACAAGGCCAAAGATAATGGCAGGACAAATGCCTACAAATAAGGATGAATTTTAGATATTGCTCTTTACTTAGAAAATTGCTAGAGTAACAGGTTTTGCATTAAGATGCATTTTCTGAAGGATATGAAGCCTAAAACTCAAATGCATATCATTATTTAGTAACTTTAATCTTCAGTAATTTGCCAGAAAACCATAAATTTTATGACAAATGGACTGAAAGTATGAGACAAAAATGTGAACATGCTACAAAAGTTTAGACAGTTGAGAGGCATGCCTTGTACTAATATTTCCTTGCATACTAAATGGTACTTTCTGAATGGCCTCCCAAACATGGTGGAAACATATTCTATCAAAGTTAAGACTGTTATTGCTAAGCAGCTAGACCACTGATCAGATGCAGGGCATTCATCTATGCCCACTACAGCCTGGGTTTGGAAATATGACCTATTTTTTGGAAGGATCAACTAGATGTTTCATGCTGAAACAGGCATTTGCCAGTTCCCTTAGCCGATGCAGAACTTCTCACTGTTTGCATGAATTCTTGTGGAGATCAGAGCCCTTGCAAGTACAGCTTCAAATTTATGGAGGATAAAGAGGAGCAAAGGGCATACAGAATGACATGCTGTGCATGCCTAATATTACTGCATGGCACTCCATCTGATATTGCCTGTGACTGGCTACTCCAGTATGATGGTTCTTGGCCTTATTTAGTTGATCTTTATGAAGACCTACTTCTCAAAATTGATAAGAATAGCCACTGGATTCTTCCTCTGTAGAGTCAGGAGACTTGCCAGATGAAGAAATATATAGCTGAGATAACCAGAGGATGCCAGGCAGAACATCAAAGGGAAGCTGCAGTTAGGTTGGAAATGGAAGGAACATAAAAAAGACAAATCTTTTAGATCAGTGCCAATTTGGATTACACAGCCTTGACTGTAATCTGTAAGTGCACCCACATTTTAGAGCACTGTCCATTTGAAATATGTGACTATCTGCATACTCCCCAAAGTATATAATTTCCTTACGAGGAACATCATATCTCTTAACCAATAGGTACAAAGGAAAGGCAGTTCATCAAGTAAAAAAAAATACACACACACACACAGACACCCACCCACACACACACACACACACACACACACACACACACACACACACACACCTAATTAGCATATAATTTGAATACTGAATAGCATATAACTCTTCCTGCTTCCAATAGGCTTGTGGGATACTACTCAGAAACACGAGTTTAAAAGGTGAGACTCACCAAAGTAGCACAAAAATATAGGCATATTATCAAAGGCACAGAGTAAAACCTGTAAACTTTAATGAATAATATTACAAAAGTGTACTTGAGAAAATATTTTTTGCTTCTCAAAAAGGGAGACATAATGCAGGGGTCCTCTTTCTTCATTTTATTACTGCCACCACTCAGTATGTTGGGCATGTAGTGTGGTGGTGGGGGGTCAGAAAATTGTGTGAAGGTGTAAACCAAGTCTAAAAATAGGTCTGAACCTCCAAAAGCAGGTATTATTACGTGATGGTGTAAATCACACCTAAAATAGGTATGTACCTCTATAATAGGTATAGTTGACAAACTTAGAGACTGTTCTTAGCATGATAAATTTACAGTATCTAGACCTCTTACAACACCGTTACTTTTGCAAAGGAAGTAAAAAATGCCTCCCAGATTTCAGCTGTTTGCATACTCTGTCAGTGGCAAGAGGTCAGACACCTTTAATTCTAAAAAGGACATACCACTAAATAAAGGACCAGATACTAAAATATGTTATTTCAAGGCTTAAGTGCACAGAGTGACTGATAGCATTACCCCACCTCTTGCTCTCTTTACTAATTAACATTGGTTTCATTTGCTTCATTGTATAACAGTTCATTTTTAACTGTTTTAGCCTATCTCTTTGTACCTTCTTCAGGATCATGCCCAACATTAAACTGCTAAACTTACATCAGTAATTATTAAGTCCTAAGTAACACCCCCCCCCCATTTTTTGTATTTAGGAACTACCACTGCTATCAGTGAGCTGAGACATAAGTACAGTGGTTATCAGACTAAACCTATATACACTTTGCAATATACACTTTTGTGGCAAAGCAATTTTAGCTTACTCAGCATTTAGGGATGAACAGTACAGGCACTTTTAAACTTAGATTTAAATGAAATTCCATCAGGCTTAAGCAAAATAATTTGAATTTTAATATGAATTTGAATTAAAAAAAATAAGCAAAATAATTTCATCACTCAACAGATCCATAGAATCTGGAATAAATTACACAATAAAATAAGTAACTTGACCATGGTGAGAACATTTAAAACTAGTTGAAATTCCTCAATGGCCCTAAGACCTAAACACTGGTCTACAAACTAGATTGTGTAACATCAAATGTATACTTCTATAAAGGTGAGTTGTGACTATGTAAAGAGTTGTAGGCAGACATGCAATTTGGGAGATGAAAAATGGAGCTCTTAAGTTAGGAACTGTGAGGTGGAGAAGTTGTGATCGTTACAATGATGTTTAGTTTTAGGGCCTTGTAGTGAGGGTGCTGTGTAGTCATGATTTCTAAGTTGCTAGGAAGTGGGATCTCTGATTAATTTAGGTGCTAAAGGTGAAAGGGTATTGTTGCATAGCAGTTTGAGTAGCTGTGCGCCTAAAACTACTGGCAGCTGGCACAGAGAGTTAGGATTGTAAGCTGTAGTTCCTGTGGTACAGAGTTTGATTACTTCACTCCTCATTTGCCTATTGTGAGACCTTAAGCATGTCACTTAACCAGATGTTGTCCTGAAAAGGGACTGTGTGTCCAGTGGGTCTACTTGCTTAACAGGTGGGTATTGTCTGACAGGTAGCCATTTTTATTTTTGAAGTGTTTAATTCATGATATCTTGATGGGAGGCAAAGATAAGAGATGAGTCAAGCCAGAGTCCTAGATATTTGAAGGATATAATGTTTTGTATAGGTATATTATTATGATCTGTGATTGCTAACTCCAAAACCAATCTAAGAAATGTATATATAAAGACAAGCAACAATACATTAGGAAGCTACAGACAAACAGGAAAAACAATCCCCAAATTTTCTGGTCCTCTAGCAATAATCTCTTAAACCCTGGCACTAAATCCAATCCCTGCCCATATACTAGCATGCCACCAGAACAAATTGCTTCTACTTTTAACTTCTACTTCATTGATACAATAACTAACATTACTGCCTCCTTTTCCTCAGCCTTACCAAATGACTTCATCCCTGCACCCCCACTTCACAATCTCTCTAACATCCCTACTCAAAACTGTACACAGGAAACCCCCCCAACTAGGATTTAATCTCTCCCCTATCTCCACTTCCTTTATCAAAAAACTCCTCCAGAACCTAAAACTTTGTTCTAATTCTGCCGACAAAATTCCTGCCAAATTTCTTAAGATTGCTGTTGATACAGCAGCCTACCCTATTAGCATCCTTATTAACAGGTCCATCCAAGAATCCTACATGCCTTACCTCTGGAAAAAAGCAATCACCCTGCCCCTTCATAAAGGTGGCCCATCCTCTAATATTGCTAACTTTCGACTAATTGCTATACTTTCCCCATCTCCAAATTTATGGAAAAATTTGTCCAAAAACAACTTATCCATTACCTTCTAAATAATAACATCCTTTCCCCAACCCAACATGCATTCCATCCTGGGCACAGCACATCCACTGCTTTAATCTCCTTCTTAGATATACTCAACAAAGCCCAGGACTCAGGTCATACAGTATCAGCTTTCTTCCTGGATCAAGCAAAAGCATTTGACACCATTTCACACTCTATCCTCCTTTCCCAACTTTCTTCTATAAGATTATTCATCCACTCGCTTAACTGGTTTAAAAGCTATCTCACTAATAGGCAACATGCTGTTAAATGGCAAAATTCTATTTCCCCCTATCTTCTTGATCCAACAGGTGTTCCACAAGGCTCAGTTTTAGGTCTTCTTCTGTATAACATATTTATAAATAATCTTCACCAAGCTATTCCAAATGCCTCCCTAGTCCAGTATGCAGATGATTCGACCATAGTCTGCTCTGCTCCCAACTTTGAAATACTACAACAAAATACCCAAGCAGCGTTCTCTACTGTGAAATACCTGCTCCACAAAAAACACCTTTCTTTAAATACCAAAAAAACAAACGCATGCTGTTCACCCCTAAAAGAAATACAGCTATCAACAAAGGAGACTTCGATACACTTTCGCTGAAGTCCACAAAAATTGAACTAGTAACCAGCACCAAACTGTTAGGAGTCATAATCAATGAAAACCTAAGGTTCGATCTGCACATTCAATGTAATATTAATAAAACAGATAGAAAATTAGGGATACTATACATGTACAACAGATTCCTCTCCCTTACAACTAAACAAGTATTAGCACTCTCTTACTTACTACCCTAGTTAACCTGTGGTGCACCTTTATTAATCGACTTGCAGTCCTCCTTAAAAACAAAACTGGAATCGTGCTGCAACAAGACTGCCACATTTGCTACAAGTAGTCCCCAGTCTTCCCATCACTGCATCGTCTTAAGGGAACTTCAATGGCTTGAATTCCCTCAATTCCTATTACTTCTTCTGCTCACTACCACACATAGATTTATTCACAAACCTCAGCAATGCCCTGCCCTTAGCTCTTTACTTGCCCCCTACACCCCCCCCCCCTTGGCCAATATGATCAGTACATCAACACTTACCCCAAATTCACAAACCAAACTTACCTGCAGGAAAACTTTTAGACTATTGGATCATTGCCAGAATATGGAATAACTTTCCCTCCTCTATCTGCAGTGAACAATGTCCTTCTAACTTTAAAACTGCTCTACATAGGTTCATAGGTGTGTACTAGTCTAATGGCCCTGGAGCCTTTACAAGCCTAGCCCATAGGATTACCCCGGCATTGTGCCACCTGACCTTAGTTACCAGTGCCTCTGTCAAGTAGAGCCACTGGAGTGATCCCCGGAGTGAATTTTCTATTTCCCATCCACTCATCAAGATTTCTCTTGAAGAGGGCAAGTGAGGCACTTCACTTGACATGTATGGGAACTCTATTCCATAGCATGGGCAGTCTCTGGGTTATGAACCTGTCCCTCCAGCTTGTTCTGTTGATTGTGGTAATGAGGTTGAGGTCTCTGGAGCATGCAGTGCAGAGGGATTGGGATTTCTTTAGATGTAGCATTTCTAACAGAGCTGGATTAGACATGGCTTTGTAAGTCAAGCAGAGATCACCTCTATGTAGGTGATATGCGACAGAGAATAGTTAGAGTTTTTTGAGTCTGTCCATATAAGACAAGTGTTTAAGGCATAGCATCCTCTTTGTGAGGTACTTTTGTGGCCTCTCCAGTTATTGCATGTGTCTAGTGAGGTACATGCCAAATGGTACATTGTACTCGATGATTCACCTAATGAGGGAAGGGTAGAGGGAGACAATGACCTCTTTTTTCCTGGATGCAAAACCCTTAGTAATGAGATGTGCCTCATAGAAGGACTTTCTGACCACAGTGACAATGTCATGGTCAAAAGAGTGGTTGCTGTAAACCTGTGTCCCAGATCTCTTATAATGCCTTCTGTGTTCATTGGACTACCATCGATGTGGTAATTCATGGGAACCGGGTTTTTCCCAAAGGGGATGATGACATATTTTTTGGCATGGAACTTAAGGCCATGGTTCTGACACCAGTCGTTGGTCTCAGTGAGGCCTTTCTGGAGGATGTCAACATCACTTGGGGCGTTAATTATGGCTCCCAACTTGCAATCATCTGCAAACTTTGTCAGCCAGAGTCCCTTCATTTTGGCTTGGACTTCAGAGAAGTGGATACTAAACAGGAGAGGACCCAGGACCAAACCCTATAGGACGCCACTTGTGACTGGTCGGCAGTCTAACTGAGTCAGCTACTTTCACACTGTGGGTTCTATCTGTGAGCCAGTTTGCAACCCACCTAGTGATATAGGTGTTGATGCCTAGCTTAGTGAGTTTTTCTGTGTTTCCTGAGTGGGGAATGGTATTAAAGGCCTTGGCCAGATCAAGGTAGGCTGTATGAACCACCTTGCCTTCAACCACAGCTCTGATGACTGACTCAAAGAAGTCGATCAGGTTGAGCAGGCATGATCTACCCTTCACAAAACCAAACTGTGTGGGATCCAGAGTTTGGCGATTCCTTATATCCTTGTGTATTAGGTCCATGATGATGCATTCCATAGCTTTGCATATCAGACTCGTCAGGCTAATGGGGCGATAGTTCCCAGGGTCTGTAGTCACTCCTCTTGTGGAGAGGGATAACTGTAGCATTGCACCATTTGGTAGGGACAAAGCCTGAGGTGAGGCTGCGATTGAACAGGGCACACAGGTGAGGTGCCAGTTCCCTCTGTAGTTCATGAAGAACACAGCCAGGGATGTTGTCAAGTCCCATAGAAGTTGTATTCTTGGCTTTGGACAGTGTTGTTTTAACCTGTGCAGCGGTAATACTGGGTGCTTGGCAATCTACTGGTATTGTGATTGTTCCTTTGGTGGGGGAGAGAGGGGTAAAGTTGGCACTGATTCTGTCAACCAGTATATTGGCAATATCTATTGGCTCGGTATAGGAGGTGCCATTGAGCAACAGCTCCGAGCAAATCTGTGTATTGCTGAGTAGATTCTTTACATAAGTAGAGAAGGTCTTGTGGTTGTCTTTACTATCTGCTGCAATTCTGTTTTCATAGCTAGCTTTAGAGGATTTCATGAGGGATCTCAACTTTTTGTTGAGGCTGATAAGGGAGTGTTTCCAGTCTTGGGACTTCACCTTATTCGCATCAGTTTCCTCCTTCTGTTGTAGAGTTTGTTTATGGCAGAGGACCACCAGATTGGCTTCCTTTTTTTGGAGGAGAGCATCTTGGTTGTATTGGGTATGGTGAGATCCATGCATTTGTGTACGTGTTTGTACAGGGCATTAGTGTATGATTTGGTGGTCATGCAGCTGTTCTCCAGTTGCATGGGTGCCGTGAAGTTAGCCACCTCTGTTTTTAGACCCCAAAGTTAGGTCTGGAGAAGTTTTTCATGGTGGTTACCTTTGCAGGCGTGTGGGAGGGATGTGGATTTCCAAGGTGATTAGTTTGTTGTCGGATCTTGCCAGGGAGGAGTTGACTATTAGTATAGAGCAATGGTTGCCCATGTTAGTAATGACCAGGTCAAGGATTTTGCTACCTCTAGTGGGGGTAAGAATGAGCTGGTCCAGGGCATTGGAATTAATGAATTCTAGGAAACGTTGGGCAATTGTATTGATACATGAGTAGTTTTCCCAGTTAACAGAGGGGTAGTTGAAGTCACCCAGTATGATTGTGTTAGGTTGGACCCTGATATTCTCAAGGGTGCTTAGGAACATGGAGTGTGAGTCTTCTGACATGGTTCAGGACGTATATCAGGCTGCGACCTGAATCACAGTCTTACCCAATGTTAGCTGCACCTGAAGTATCTCTGATGTGTTATGTTGGGGTACCAGTCTGGAGGTGTGTGCATCCTTTATGAATATGGAAACACCACCGCCTTTGGAGCTTTGGTCCAAGTTCTTGGGCCAAAAGGTGTGGAATGAGTTATAGCATGGTAGTGCAAGGGTGCTTTCTGCTGTCTTGAACCAGGTCTCTGTTACAGCACAAATGTCAATGTTCTCCATTTTAAGGAGTGCTTTGAGTGAGTACATTTTGAGATTTAGACTTCTAGCATTGAGCAGCATGACCCTCAGATTGCATTTGTTTGTAGCTGTGTTACGGTGGTAATTTGGTCTTTGGAACACCACCTAAAAAAGCACTATAGGGGTGGCAAGAGCCTTGACCAGTATCTGGAAGTCCAGGGGTGACAGATGCAGGCATCTCTGGCAAAGCATCGAGATCTGTCAATCATGTCATCCCAGGCAGACAGATACTGGATCCCCTTGGAATGACACCAGACATTTAGCCATTTGTTGAAATCATGTTCTGCTTGTACTGTGGTATCATTCTGGGTGATGGTAGGAGGCTGCTCAGGGCTAGGGTCATACCTGCCTGGGCTACATAATCCGAGAGCTCCTCCATGTCTCTTTTCATGTAGTCCAGGGAGGTACATCTCAGGTCATTCACACCCAAATGTACAATGACAGAGTCATATTTATACCTGTTGTTGAGGGACCTGAGTGTGTGCGCTATGTGGTGGATCCTGGCACCTGACAGGCAGCTGACTGTTACTTTCTCCTTATTCAACCTGGTGAGTGGGACATCAGTGTGCCTCACTATCAAGTCACCTATGACTAGTGTGTTGGGGATGCTGTTTTGCATTAGGGGCTTTGGTTGAGTGGCACACTGTTTAGTAGGTTTAAGTGTCTCATGATTAGTGTTGTGTTGTGGTGGTCGAATGCATTTTTGCCTTGGAGATCTCTGCTGTTTGGGTAGATTTTTATTGAGAGCCTCCATGAAGGTGGGTGTGTGGTTTGTGTTTTTATGTGAAGGCAGTGCTGGTGTGGGTTCTGGAGGGCTATGTATTCCATGTGGTGTGGTGCAAGTGTTAACCTTCTCCTCTTGACCAGCTATTCCGGTCTTGGCTGGAGAGTGCGTACCTTCCAATTTGGATATATAAGTGCATCTCTCGTAAGTCTGAGTGTTGGGAGGTAAGAGGAGAGTGTTATCAGTGTACATGAGGCAGTTGCTACATTGCCTCAGTGTGCCCAAGTTCATGAGGTTAATAGGAGAAAGCATTGGGAACTGACATTTAGACATGCCTGGAGGTGTGGGCATTAATAATGAGTACTGGAGCTGTTTCCTTGTAGAATGTTTAGTGCTGGTAGCACTTTTGTGTGCTACAGTAATTGCTACAAGAAGTCTGGTAAAGTGCTAGACTAATAAGCTATAAAAATGCAGGAGAGGGGAGAACTAGCAGATATCAGAAGCTTACAAACATTCCAGGATACAGAAAATCTGTATCTGGACTAGACTAGTTACAGGTAAGGCAAGAAACAGTTTTTTTTTTTTTTTTTTTTTAACATAATCCTCTCTTTTCCAATTGGACATGCAATTGCTCTAATGCCCCTTCTGCCTCAGTTGATACCTTCACTTGATTTTTCTACCCCCAGACCTAATCTTGCATCTATTCTAGCTCTTTACTCTAACTGCTCTCTTTCTACCATTCTATCAGCACTGGAACTACCTAGTTTAATTTATAGCAATCAACTGATTTGAGTATTCCCTTATTGTTATTTGATTCCTTCTGTAACTATATGTAACTCATTTTGAAACAACTGCATAATGGATTTCCTATGAAAGTTTATACTTCTTCTGTACTGTTTGTAACTGATTTTTGAAATCACTTATAAGTGACATCGAACATGGAGCTGTTGACTACTTTATGAAACTTGTGGATCTTGTTTGCTTCAATTTGTTCTCATGAAACTGGATTTTGATTTTTTTTTAAATTGTTTGATACTTTTGAAATGTTATACTAATTGTTATTGTAACCTTTGAGCTTTTCTCATCGGGCCTCCACTGAAAATGGGCTCTTTCTGGCCCAGTGGACTTTCCCGGTAAACAAACGTCTATAAATAAATAAAAAAATAAATAGTAAAATATTTGTGATTTTGCTCACTTTATGTTTGGTTCTAAAGAGCATAGTATTTATCTTAGATGAATTAAGTACTAGGTTTTGTGCTCAATCTACTGGATTCGGGAAAGCAAATCAGATTGTAGTTGCTTTTGTAGTAATCTGAGGGATTAGTTTGAGATGAGTATGAGAATGTAATCAGCATATAGAATGAAGATGAGATGAAGGGGGTCAAAGGGAAATTTACTGATATAGATAGAGAAGGGAATTAGAGCCAAAATGGATCCTTGTGGGAGATCTTATTTAAGAACAGTGAATGGTGAGAGTGAGGAGTGACTTTTGACTTAGAAGTTCTGATTTGTTAGATAGATTTGGAAATGGGGAGGCTGCAAGGATTAATACCTATCTCAAAAAGATGTTGGAATAATATGCGGTGATCTACAAGATCAAAAGCTTTGGAAAGGTCAAGAAAGATAGCTCCTTTAAGTTATCTTTTACCCATTCCTAGACAAATTCCATCTGTTAGAATCCAGAGGACTCTTAGTGTACAGTGTCTTGACCAGAGCCCATGCTTCTTGTTTGATGAGAAGTGATAAGTGCTTATGTATTCTGTAATCTGAATTTTACCACGGATAGGGAGGCTGCATACTGAGCGGTAATGGCTGAGTTTTGATGGAGTTATGTGTTTGGGTAGTGGGTTTATTATGGTAATGTCTCATATTTCAGACATGATGTTTTGTGTTAGACAAAGACTGCATATATGTCGAAGCGGCTTTATTATATAATCCCTACAGTGAAAAATAAACCAGGAATGGAATATGTCTGCACCAAGGAGCTGTCAATTTTTAATTGTTCAAGTGCTGTCTGTATGTGTTTGTTTGTAGTACATTTAAAGTACAATTTTGAAATGCAGGTTGGAGGTTCTGGTATATTGGGGGTGGCCATTCGTCATTGTGTTGGGCAGAGTTGTTGGAAGGTTACTAAATCCTGTTAGGAAGTCTGGGGGAAAATGTGGAAGAGAAATGCTTGGGATTGAGGGGTTGATTTTACTTGTCAGTTTGCCACTTTCCAGAATTAATAAAATAAAAATAAAAAAAAAATAAATTAAATTCACAAATTGAGGCAGAATGTAAAACAAAAAACAATAAAAAAAACAAGACTCCAAGGTACAATGAATCAGGAAGAATACAATTTTAGCATAGTTTCTTTTAATAACTAGCATAGTTTCTTTTAATAACCGCTTTCAAACACTTCTTCAGAACACATACAAAAGTAAATTCAACACAAACTCCTTATAAAAGCCAATAATCAACTCAGTCAACCAATACAAAAGTTAATACAAATTTGTTAATTAAAACAATTAAAAACAGCAAGAGACAATTATTAATTTGTGGCTGAGTAATCCTTTAACTTTCTATCCTTTAAATAGCATTTAATGTTAATGGGTTCATTCAGACCTTGCATTACATTAGCATTTAGTTTTATTTGCCACTTTCCAGAACTGTTTGGGGTTCTTCATTTGGAAATTTTGCTTAGTTTTCACAGCATGAATTTTGTGCCACCTGATTGACTGCTTTGTTAGGTTCCTGAGTTGAATAAAATGTTGTTTTGTGTCACTGTGTTGATGGGCTTTCCAAGCATGTCAAACTTCGTCCCTGAGTTTAAGTATTAGCTAACTGTAAAATCGCACAGCAAAACATAAACTGATAACTAAAAATAATAAACCCTAAGCCAACAGTGAAAACATACTAAGTCACTTTAATTATACCAAAGATGAGCACTTTCATCTCCAAAATATGAATAATTTTTCTGAAGAAGTCTTTCATGTTTTGAAGACAAAAGCACTCATCTGTGGTATAATTAAAGTGACTTAGTACATTTTCACCGTTGGCATAGCGTCTTATTGTTTTTAGTTTAAGAATTAGTGAACCAGTCAAAACTTTTTGGTTTGTATAATCCGGATATTAGCGGAAAGCAAGTATCATGCAGATTTTGAGGGATTTAGAGAAAGATTATGTATCAAAGTTGGCACTGGTAATATTTAGGAGGTTGAACCAATTGAGGGTATTGAGAATGTTTTTAAGATGTTTGATACCAGTGTCAAATTTGGGTCTAAGGAATGTAGACGAAGAAGATTTTTTCCTTAGATTATTACTCTGTCCCAAAGATCTTGATTTTCTTTAATGCTGTTTTTACATCTTCTTCGGTAAGTAGCATCTTACCTCAGTTTTAACTTTAGTTTGCTCATTTTTCAAGCTATTTTAAAATGGCTGGTAAATATTTTAGACCATATTATATCTGTGAGATCAGAAATTGTTCTATTATATTTAATATATATATATATATATATATATATATATATATATATATATATATATATATATATATATCACATTCCTCATTTGTGTCTTTCTTTTCCCCCTAGAAATGTATATCGTATTGGAATTGAATAGTATGTCTTGCACACTGTTGTTTTTTATTTTTTTGCTTCCATTTTTGCTAAATCTATACTCTAGCAAATGCTTCTGCAGCCATAGTTTCCTTGTCCTTTCCAAACAAATATTACTTTATAAACTGTAACTATATCATCACACGTGCCAAAGGGAAAGCTGATGCTGCCATATATTTGATTTGCACACATTACCAAGCTGCATAAATGCATAAATCATTTCACTTAAATATGTTGGAGATATCAACATGGTTTGTGAAGCTTCCACTTCCAAATAATACTCTACAGTTTACAGGCAAAGGAATTTCTGGTAGTGCATCATGAATTCAAATACTGAAAGCATTAACTATGAAAATATAATGTTGAGATTTCAGCATACATATAAATCTCATAAATATCACTAACTACAGTTTGAAAGTTAATAGTGTAGTGACTGTACTTTTGTATGAGATATATAACAGGTGGAAAGAAAAGGTAAGCGGAGGGAAGTAGGGTAGATGCATTACTAAGCGGTAAGCATAAAGGTAACAAAACAAGCAACAGCAGCAATGAAAAAAAATGCGAAGCAGTTGTCAGAAGAGATTAGAAAAAGGAATAAGGGTTTTTAGGTATACAAGAGAAACAAAGAAGGAAGGGATAGATCAGACCAAGTTGAGCAAAACAAGAAAGAAATCATGGAGAAGAGGTAAAAGTAAAGACGTTGAATAAATGTTTTGCTTTGCTCTTTATGAAGGAAAGTGAGGGGAGCATGCATTGATGGGAAAGAGGCAGGATAATGTGATTTCAGCAGTGGACTAGCAACAGCATAGGCAGGTGGTGGACAGACAGAAATGGCTATCCTAAAGAACACAGGAGGATAATGTAGAGGGAAAATAAGTTGTATATCATGTATCTCAAGAATCTGTCTAGTATGCTGACAAATTTGTTCTAGTGAAGAAGTGCCTAAGAACTGGAAGACAGCAAGAGTAACACTGTTGTACAAGGGGTGAGGGGAGGACACTAAAATCAGGGCACTGCAGACCTTTAACCTAACAGAAGTGATACAGGATTTCAAGGAGAAAATCTTAAGGGAAAAGTGGGTTGTTTTCCTAAAGTATAATCATTTTAAGTAAACAATCAACAAGGCCTCAAGACCAGAATCTGTGAGCACTGAAAGCTGACCCACTTTTATGACTAGTCTGCAGGAGAACTTGAGAATGAACTATTGGTAATTACAGTCTTCATGGACTTCACCAAGGCCTTTGACTGAATCTAAAAAAAGTGACTGCTAGGTAAATTTTGGGGGGAGGGTAAGACTAAGAATGAGAAGCTGAACTGTTGCATGGTTGAAAGGAAGAACATAGTGAGCTCTGGTGAGATGGAAAAATGTCAGGAACAAAAAGGGAACAGTGAAGTACTTTAGGGAACAGTCCTGGATCATAGGCTCATAGATTTCTAGGTTTTTACTAAGCTTATAGCCAAGATGACCATCAAGAAGTTCAGCCATAGCAGTTAGTATTGGTGGGAGATCAACATTATCCCCCATTAAGTACTCCGCTTGATATGTAAGGAATCCTATTACAGAAATGGGGAACTGTTGGGTTAGGTTCCTACCATAACAGCTAGCATTATTAATTCATTCCCTGCAATGGAACACTGGATGTTTCCACTGTAACTTCCAATAAGAGGACCCAAAGCCTTTTGATAGAATTAAATTATGTTGTCATATTTCAAACAAATGTCTTTGGAACCATAGGGGTTACTACAAAAGTAAAAATGTCAAATTCTTCACTAAAAACTACTTTTACAGTGGCAGTATTCTTTAGGTTCTAGGTCTTAAACTGGCTTTAGTCATAGTAAATGCAGTAACTATTAAGTTTGTAATATTTTGTAAACAACTTAAAATATCTGAGCAACTACTCAAGTTATGCTCATATGACTGGCAGCATTTTGTTCATCCAGCTGAGAGCTTTCATGTGAGGCTAAGTAGTTCTAACTGTGCTACTTGGTTGTTAAAATATTTAGAAAAACATGAAATTTATGACAATATAAATAAATAACATGTAACATGATTTTGGAATTATTTGACATCCAGAGGCATCAGTAGGCTATAACTGCAGAGGCACCTGGCGGCATTACTCGGCTGCAATGAGTTAATGTAGCATTATATGTCTAGGTCTGTAGAGCAGAAATTTGATTTACCACAACTGTATTTAGGTGAAGGGGTTCAAAGAGTATGGGGTAATTCATAGAATGGAAGGCTAAACAGATATCAAACTAACAGCTTTTATGAGACTAACTAGAAGGTATGATCTTTTTGAGAAAAAAATGAGTTTTCTCAATTTTGGGCAGTTGCTTAGTGAGGCACATGCTGAGACAATCATTATATTCAAAGATGGGTCTGATAAGGGAGGAATAAAGAAGGAATATAACTTCTCTGGACCTTGACCTTAAAGAAATCCCATGAAGGATAAGTTCCACAAGGTACAAAGATTGTCAAACCATGACAGAGATGCTGTGGTTAAATAAGAGTTTATTCAAGCTTCTGATAACTGGGCTACAATTAAATTGACTGTTGTCTACAGGGTAATGTTGAGGTGATGGTGAATTTACCAAAGAAAACTATGCTGCATTGCCTAGCACTGAGGGAACATACCAAACATGTCTTTGGTCTAGTTCTTCCTGGAGATTTTTTTCTATAAGAATGAGATTTAATAACCACCCCTAGTTTGACATTGGTTAGACAGAGTCCCCCTTGATATGAGCCTCCATGTTAGAGAAGTACATGACAAAGAGACAGTGCCCTGTGGGACATCACTTGTAATATTTCTCTGCCTAGAGCAACTATCCCTAGTTCTTCTAGATAGTCTACTACATATTCAGAAAACAATATAGATGGATTAGTGTGAGTTGGTAGTGTTTGTCAGTAATGCCATGGAACATTATATGGATTAGTGTGAGTTGGCAGTGTTTGTCAGTAATCCCAGGGAGCATTATATTGATTAGTGTGAGTTGGCAGTGTTTGTCAATAATCCCATGGAGCATTGCATAGATTATTGTGAGTTGGAAGTGTTTGTCGATCATCCCATGGAACATTATATGGATTGGTGTGAGTTGGCACTGTTTGTCAATAATTTCATGGAACATTATATGGATTATGTGAGTTGGCAGTGTTTGTCAATAATCCCATGGAACATTATATGGATTAGTGTGAGCTGGCAGTGTCTGTCAGTAATCCCAGGGAGCATTATATGGATTAGTGTGAGTTGGCAGTGCTTGTCAATAATCCCATGGAACATTGCGCAGATTATTGTGAATTGGCAGCATTTGTCATTAACCGCATGGGACATTATATGGATTAGTGTGAGTTCGCAGTGTTTGTCAATATTCCTATGGAACATTATATGGATTGGTGTGAGTTGGCACTGTTTGTCAATAATGCCATGGAACAGTATATGGATTAGAGTGAGTTTGCAGTGTCTGTTAATAATCACAAGGAACATTATATGGATTAGTGTGAGTTGGCAGTGTTTGTCAGTAATCCCAGGGAACATTGCATAGATTATTGTGAGTTGGCAGTGTTTGTCAGTAACCTCATGGGACATTGTATGGATTAGTGTGAGTTGGCAGTGTTTGTCAATAATCACAGAGAACATTATATGAATTAGTGTGAGTTGGCAGTGTTTGTCAGTAATCCCAGGGAACATTATACAGATTAGTGTGAGTTGGCAGTGTTTGCCAAGAATCAGAGGGAACATTATATGAATTAGTGTGAGTTGGCAGTGTTTGTCAGTAATCCCATGGAACATTATATGGATTAGTGTGAGTTGGTAGTGTTTGTCAAGAATCGCAGGGAACATATGAATTAATGTGAGTTGGCAGTGTTTGTCAGTAATCCCAGGGAACATTATATGGATTAGTGTGAGTTGGCAGTGCTTGTCAATAATCCCATGGAACATTGCATAGATTATTGTGAGTTGGTAGTGTTTGTCAATAATCTCATGGGACATAGCAATGAGACTAAGAGCCTTATCAAGGTTTGAGTAGGTAGTGTGGATTGAATGCTCTGTATACATGGCCTAAGCATCTTATTTGAAGAATTCAGTCAGAATGAGCAGACATGATCAGCTTTTTACAAAACTGAGCTGGGGTGCATCCAGGGACATAAGATCACTTTTAACATTGTTTATTAATTAAGCCATAATATGTTTCAGAGCCTTGCAGGTAATATTAGTGAGACAAATAGGCTTGTAATTTCCAGAGTAAGTACAGGGACCACTTTTATGCAAGGACACTGCAACAACTGTTCTCTGTGGGTCTTCTAAAAGTGTCTCTATGCTAGTACCTCACAACGCAATTGCTTGTTGCCAGTTGCGCTATATAAAATTACATCAAAGGCTGTCCAAAGTGTTTTGAAACAGCTTGGGAAACGGAGAGTATGAAGCCATAAACTGGGATAGCAGGTTGTCTTTGCATTTCTTCAGGAGGAGCACCATTTCTCCACAAGGATGCAGAGCCAGACATGAGAAGAGATTATGAATGGAAAGCAAATATCAGCTAGGAAGTAAATGAAAGGAAGGGGATTGATACTGTGTACAAAATAGAACATAATGCAAACAGTGTAGTCATAATAAACTCCCCATAAAAGTAGTTACATGAATAAAACAATCACTAATGCAGGAAAGTATGTAATATGGAAGATATGGAATCACACTAGAGGTACACATTTATCTTTTACTAAATATTTGTAGTAGCAGTTAGACATCTCTTACAGTGCATGGCTACTGTCTTGCACCAAAGTCATAACATGACAGCTTGGGTATAAACAGAAGTGTACCATTACTCTATTCTTTTCAAGAGCCATCCACCAGACAGCCTGCACCAACAAATGCTTGTGGTGTGTGTGGCAGTATAAAGAAGTAATAGTAAATGGAAAGTGACATTATAAGCAAATGTATCTTAGAGCAATAGGTTTTAAGAAAAAACTATACAAGAACTCTACTTCTACTCTCCAAATTACTAGAAATATGTACTCATTCCCAACTACTTTCCCATATGCACAATCTCTCCAACACTCAACATGGTTTCCAACCTCACCACAGCACCAATATTGTTCTGCTCTGTTTTGCCAAAATCATAAACTCAAATAGAATGTCTGACAACCTAATATTCTTCCTCTTCTTATACATGTCACAAGCATTTGACACAGTTTCACACCAACTGCTCCATGAAGTGTTCTCGCTAGGACTCTCCCATTCATCCCTTAGCTGGTTCCACAGCTATCTCAACAGTCTCCAGAATGTAAAATGGAAATGAGATCTCTCTCCTTTCTGTCTGTCTCTGTTGATGTGCCTCATGGATGTATTCTAGGCCCTTTACTATTCTACATATTCACTAATAATCTTCACAATGCTACCAAAGAAGCCTCCATAGTACAATATGCAGTTTTAACATTAAAATTCAAGGAAAACCTACTTGTAATTCTGTTAAACTTGTATATTGTGCTATATGCACATTTTGCCCATGTTTTTATGTGGGCAAAACTTAATGTAAACTTAAGAACAGGATGGGAGAACACTTGTCTGATATTTGTCTAAAAAAGATAGAAATGCTTTGGCCAGGCATATTATGAACAACCATGGCCATGAATTTTAATTTATTGTCTTGGAAACATTTAAAGTTTCAGAATGGGTATGAGCATGACCATTATTGTTAGAAAAAGCCGAGCTGGTTTGGCAGCTTAATTATTTAATTATTTTATGATGTTTTTTACTTGTGGGATTTTTAAAAGCTATTTATTTCCAGATTTATTACCTTTTTGGCACTTTGGGGGTATGTCTATTCTTGCTGTTTTTATTTGATGATTATAAAGGTGTGTTTAAATTGAATACTGTGACTGGATAAAAGGGACTTTAAATACTTGGATCATAATGGTGACATTATCTGATGAAGTTCCTTACAAATATTAGCGGGACAGAAACACTTATCTTTGTTTTACTGTATGCTTTATTGCATTTTATCATTGTCAAAGCTGTTTTAATAAACCTTTTGCATCATGTTTGAAGACTTTTCACCTGCTTTATTGGAGATATTCGTGCTGGTTTTTGCTACGTATTTGTGTTTTGTGAATTTACAGCAGCTGGAGTCTTCACAACCACCACCATCTCGGAATTTGGAACAGTCAGTTGGTGAATTAACTGTGTTAATCCAACAGTTAAATAGGTGAATGGAAAGGATAGAACAATTTTCACAAGTAGATGTACACAGAATTCTCAAGAACCACCCCCCAGGGATTTCAGAATCAATATAGGTGCCGAGAACTGTAATTTGGGAGATTCAATGCAAAATCTGGTTCCCGGATCTAGTTCAAGAACAGGTGAAACAAATGTTCAATTAAGTGCTCATTCTAACTATGTACCATCAATTAGAACTACACCAGCTCCTTCCTTAAATGATTGGTTGAAGTCTAAGAGCGTTTTAAATACAAATTTAACTGTTTCTAATGATAGGCTATGTGATAAATTAACTGAACTTGATTGTTGTTTATTAAAAATCTAAAAACTCCAAATGGACACTGAATATTTCAAGGAATGTGCAAAAAGAAAAATTGTGCCAAAGGGATTGCGTTTATGGTGTTTCCCTACAGGCTTAGTAGCAAATTTGGGATTATACAAGGAATTATTACAGTTGTTTGACAGACATAGTTTCGAATATATGGAACTGGTCATCAAATACAATAATGAAGGCATTGACACACTAACCAGAGACACTTTGGTTTTAGATGAAAGCATTACACAGGACCTTTCCTTTGTTGATAATAAGCTTGAATACACTCTTATTCTACGTTACATTGATGAACAAATGGAAGTTATTAAAACAAGGAAATTGAAAAAACTGGCCAGGGACATAAATGAATATAATTCTAATACTGCATATCCCCCCAGCTCACAGATTTGGATCTGTAAAGCTCCTCTTAGTGAAAGTAGAATAGAGACTGTTGAAGACACCCACTGGGATTCACAAAGCTCCATGCAAGAATAAGACTATTCTTGTACGGAGTGGTTTGTGTCTGTTTAGAATAGCAGCGTGCCTTGCATATGCATGAAGGTGCGCAGCTGTTTAATCAAAATGGACACGAACCATGAACAAGCTCAGGGGGTGTGTGTGTCAGCAGTGTCTGCACATGTAACATGCCCCCTTCACTCAGAAAGTGCCATACGGCACATTGTGACACAGATGAGTGTCAATGTACATAATATTAGAGCCTGGCTCTAATATTATGTACTAAACCAGTGTCCACAGACACTGAAATGTAAGTAGTTAACATTTCAGTGTCCACGGACACTGAAAACAAAACACAAACACACCTAAAAGGCAGCAGCCTTCAAGTGCACATCCCTGAATGCATGCACTCTTGCTCTACATGCGTGGAAGCAGTAGGGCAAGAGGAAAGCAATAAAAATACAAATTTTTTTTTTTTTCGTTAAATAAATCTGAAATTTAAGCAGTGTGCAGCTTGTTTGCATGGCACGCCACTATGCTTAGTCTGGCTGAAATCCTGAAAATGATAGACAAGTGCTACAGTGATAAAAAAACATTATCAAGCTGCTGTAGCATAATGGTACTGCCACGGTTTAGCATGTAGAACATGCTTGGTTCACATCCCCCTTCTGCCAATTTATTTAATAAACTCTACAGGAATTTGAATGATAGATGCCAATCATATGGCTCACGTATAGCACAGTAGGGGTGGGAATGTGTAAAAAATAATTTATAAATTTTGTGAAAAAAATAGATTTAAGCAATGCTTTGCTAGTGTATGTATTGCTTACCGGCTTTCAGCTGTGCTTATCTGGTTTAAGCATTACTATGCAGATTTCTGTAGAGCTAAGCATAGTTCAGCATTTTGAAACTGGCCAATCAAGAAAACATGTGGGAAAACTGCCCTATTTAAACCGCATAGGTGGGAATACAGCCATAACCATTTGGGATTGCTCATAGCAGGACCAAAATGTCTGGTGTAGGTGAAAGTGTTAGCATCCAAGTGCAACATTGGGGCATCCAGGAGTCCAGGGTCATGGTTGGGCTCCTAGTAAAAAAAACATGATGCCAGGCTGCTGCAGGGCCAGTACCAGTGCTCCCAGTACAAAGTGGAGGCCTGGGACCAGCTTGCATGTGATCTCACCAGTGCCACTGGCATACCCCAAACTGGTGAGCAGGTACGTCACCACCATAATGACCTGAAGTGAAGGAGGGGTGCACTCTTGGACCAGTGGATCCAAGATGCCTGCGCGCAGGATGTCCCAGGTGTCTGTAAGTATGCAGTCTTATGTATCTCTAAGTATGGAAAAAGTTCAACTTGTGACTGTGCAGGTGTGATTAATGTGTCATGTCTCCCCATACAGCTGCTGCAGAGAGGTTCCAGAATGTTGATGCTCTTGCCCAGCAACTGTCCCAGCTGCATCGGCATTATTTTGAGTACAGAATACCTCCTAATATTAGCAGTAACAAATCAAAAATATAGTAATGGTAGTACTGTCTGTGTATATAATTGTGTTGTAAAAGTCAGGAATAAATGCTTGTGTCAGGCTGCCAGCATTACAATGGAGTACTTCCAGCTGCTGTGTAATACAGATATCAGTAGCAAACAAGGTACAATATGCAGGAGAGGAACATTAGAATATGTATGAGTGTGTCTGAGTGAACCTGCCAAGAAAGTGCCACGTCAGGGCTACTGTAACAGTTAGAAATGAAAAGCATTCTCATGTGCAGATCATGCAGGAATAGTAATTCTGGATTTCTGAGTTGTACACAGATATGTATGTCAAAGTTAATAAATGTGATCCCAAACACTGGTGTGTGTCATCTCACTTGTACCTGAAAAATAGAAATGTGTATGCCCTGCAGAATGCATTAACTGAGGTGAACTGATTTTGCACTGCTTGTCTACATACTTTAGAATGGGCATGTCAAATAACTGAAAAACGTAACATTACATATTTCCATCAGAATGTGTTTTACTTGTGTGTCTGCCAGCATTGTCCTGTGTTAACCTTTCAATTTCAGCTGTATGTAGCTGTAAATGTACTGAAAAATGTATAAGGCTAACAGGTGCAGTCGTAAAACCTACTCTGTGTACTCAGGAATCTAAATTGCAGTATATAGTTGTAAAACAGTCAAATGTGCAATCCAGCTAATGTGCACGTTTTTCAAACAGTGACACCAATGTCTGTTGTGTATGCATAGTTTGTACTGAAAATAGGAAACAAAGATTACAACATGTGATAATAAAAGTACTGTGCACAAAAAAATGTACTAGATGGAAATGCCACAAGCAACACACAGCACCTCCCCAGTAGCTCAGTCTGATAAGGACTAGACCTGTAGTCCAATTTTGCACACACACCATGGTTCAAATCCAGGGACACTAACATGTCAGTCTGGTTCTACAGTTGTAAATTGCAATCTGAATAAAAAAAGTAATGTACTGCAACAGATATATTTTCCACACAGGGCACACAGGTAAAGAAATCTGAATATAAATACTAGTATGATGTTTATAACTATGAATGGTGTACAATTGCTCTGTTGATCCGCCCCAGACCTACAAATAGATGCAAGCTAGACATCCACACTCTGCAGTCTGAGCCAGACCAGCCTCTCAAGTGTCATGCTGTCACGTATAGTTAACCCAGTTGCCAAGAAACCCGCACACAGAGAATGTCACAGTAGATGTATGTCAAAGGTACAACACACACTCCAGGGCCTGCAACTAATATGTGAATCTGAAATATATGTCAAAACAGCAATGTAATGTGCACACAGTTCATCTGCACAGAGCTCACAGGTAAAGAAAAGGGTATAAAAACAGGTATGATGTGTATAATTAAAATAAGGGTACAATTGATCTGTTGATATCTGCAGCTGTTGGTGTGCTGTAGCAGCCCCATGGCCCAGGTAGAGTGTAAGTGTGTTCAGAATGTAGAGTAGTGAATAGTAGTGTACTGACAAATATACTTAATAGCAGTTGTCAACTGAATCTGTTCCCTTCCCCCACCACTCAAATGATCCAACCATCACACTGAAACCAACATGGGTATGCTCCTAAACAAACCCCTACTGTTGGGACAATTGTTCCATTTGGTTTATCTCTGTTTAAACTGTGTGCATACTAATATTCCCTGTTGAATAATCATTATTATTGCCTGCCTGACATACAACTAACTGGCATGCTGTTGCATCTCTGAATGTCATTCCATATATGCATGGGTTCTGTTTGTGATGGCACTGTTATAATTGCACTGTTTTGGATAAATAGGAATATCTATACATGCTATTTTGACTAATGTAATGTGTTGTGCATGGCTAACCAATATTCATTGTTGCTTTCCATACCATAGCGCATAAGGGAAGGCAGATCCCAGTGGATCCATCTCTCCCACCCCACCTGGCTGAGGCACCGGGTCCCAGCACATCTGGGACCCAACCCAGACATCCCTCATCTGCTGGTCCTGCACCACCCTTGGGTGGAATGGCTGCAGGGATGTGGATTTCCCCCCCTGCAAGTGGGCACGGTGAGGATGTTGTCGCCCAGGTCGAGGTCTGTGGCATGGTGTGCAGTGTCCTCTAGATGGAGCTGGATGACTGCCTGTGCCAGGTGGAGGGCAG
Organism: Protopterus annectens; assembly: GCF_019279795.1. Classification (NCBI taxonomy): domain Eukaryota; kingdom Metazoa; phylum Chordata; order Ceratodontiformes; family Protopteridae; genus Protopterus; species Protopterus annectens. Next base: position 99,880,647 of record NC_056744.1, on the reverse strand, counting down.
GCTGGTACAACTAGAGGAACAGGTGGCCACTCCAGCCCAGCCCCCAGCACAGCCACCTTTGGGGCTGTGAAGGAGTAGTAGTGACTGTCATTGGGTGGGGACATCAGAGCCACTACTACCATCTGGGAGACACATGAGCCTCCGATTCCCAACCACCCTCCCTGTCAAGGTGTTTACCCCCCAAGTGTCATACACCACCCCTGTCTGTTGTCTTGCCTGTCTTGTCTGTCTGCAAATGCAACCTCGACTACCAAACCTCCCTCACCACACTTACCTATAATCCTTCCTTAACATCCCACTCTCACCTTAAAAAAAAAAAGGCATCTGTCCTCCAAAAAAAATCACGTCCCATACATAGCTCTGCATTTTGCCCAGAGACATGTACCCATCACACATCTAACCCTACCAATCATCCGTATTGTATGATGCCCACCCATCTTCCTGTAGGGTGTGAGGCTCCAAATTCTAAATTGCCTGCATTGAAAGCAGCTGTTGCTGCCAAAGAAATGCAGAGGTATGGTCCTTTCTTACACCTGTCCTGCACATCCCCACCTGTTTCTCCTCTTGTTTTTCCCCCTGCTTGCCCAATTTCACCACTTTCCTATCTCCCTTTTTTCTTTTCTTTATTTGAAGTTAGTACGGGTTTAAGCGGCTGTAAGTGACCGTAAGCAGGTGTAAGCAAAGCTAAGTTCACGTAAGCATCACTTAGCTCTGCACAAACACGCTTACAACTGCTTTAAAGTGCCTTAATCACTCTGTCTCCAACAGTCCCTGTTCTGCCCAGCAACAAAATAATCAGCACTTGCAAATCTCAAACCCAGGGCCCTGCACAACATAGCCACAACAAGTTAACAGTAAGCAATCTCAGCTGTAAGATGTCAGGAGGATAACATATGCAGAACAGTCTGTCTACCATAGGGAATGTACAATGTAGAAGTAGTAAACATTCCAATGATACATATACACACACACAGACACACATATATACATATACATATATATAGATATATAACATACATACACATATAAATATATTACTACTTATAGATATGTATAAAAAGAGTATATATAGAGGGTGCACAGGCAGCATATCAAACAGCCAGTATTCCTACAGTTGCCACCTTTTAAAATGGCCAGTGTTTGATTCTTTCATACAAAAGACAATTATTGCATGAAACATATACCCACAGACAATGCAAAGGACATAGACAATGCAAAGGACATAACACCACACACAAGTCTGCATACATAGAAATGTTTATTTGTGTACTATTTCAGTTGTATATGCCATTTCTTATAGCAGTTAGGTGTTTGAAATACATAATAACTGAGTAATGCAACTCTCAAACAAAACATTTGATATAGTAATCTGAAAACATAACATATGTTACTGTCCAGGCTAAGGCCTTCAAGTAATACAACAATAAAAAACACCTGCCTTGAAGATAAGAACCAATCAACACTTATTAATTACAGATGTAGTTCAGCAGCCTCCAATTACACTCTGCACTCAACCCCTAGGAGAAAATAATTAAGTTGTCACCATGAAAACGTATCTGTTACATAATGCTTAACTTAAAACATCACTATATCTCTTTGACAAACAGAACTGTCTGTAAGACACTAAGCTCTAGCCCAACACTGTTCCCATGGTGAAATGTATGAAAATGTATAGCCATATACCTTAATGAATCTTACTACTGATATCCCTCACATGTTTTAACAGCCTAGGTTAAAAACAATTCATACCCCTCCCTCATAAAATGTCTTACAAGGACATATAACAGTGTTTTACATACAAAAACTGCTAAACAACTCCAAAGAACAAAGTAAAAATGAAAAAGCAGCAAACCAAAGACCAGGAAGGAACCAGATCACAAAACTTATAAGCTTTCGTCCATTTAATAAAACACCCCTCCCTCATAAAATGTCTTACAAGGGCATATAACAGTGTTTTACATACAAAAACTGCTAAACAACTCCAAAGAACAAAGTAAAAATGAAAAAGCAGCAAACCAAAGACCAGGAAGGAACCAGACCACAAAACTTATAAGCTTTCGTCCGTTTAATAAAACACCCCTCCCTCATAAAATGTCTTACAAGGGTATATAACAGTGTTTTACATACAAAAACTGCTAAACAACTCCAAAGAACAAAGTAAAAATGAAAAAGCAGCAAACCAAAGACCAGGAAGGAACCAGACCACAAAACTTATAAGCTTTCGTCCTTTTAATAAAACACCATGAACTTCATCGGAATAAATACAAAAACTTGAAACCACCTTTTAAATACTTGTCATGTGGGAAAAAAATCATCCAATGACAAAATGCTTTAAATAAATTATGTAAATAGCCACTGTGATGTCATGAAAATTTAAAAATACACTACAAAAATTTTTTTTACATTGCTTATATATAAAAACATGAAAATGTATATATATATATATATATATATATATATATATATATATATATATATATATATATATATAAAACAGTCAACAATAACAAACTACTACACAGTGTTTCATCAAACAAAGCCCATTTTGTGAACAGCTTGGCTCACTACAACAACGCCTTTGTAACTGAAGAAAACACTTGATGTTAATAGTTTCATTTAATCCTGGAGGGTAGTCTGCTCTTAAAGCTGCCATTTAATTTTCCTACATTCTAATAAGGCTTTAAAATTACCCACCAAAGGACCACAAACTACTTTGTCTAAAACAAAGAATGTAAGTTTCTTAAAATTGTTACATAATAAAACATGACGTGCAAGTGCATTATTCCTGTCTTTGTTTCTCACTGCCAAAACATGTTCATAAATCTTTCTACTTAGTGACCTAATGGTCTTGCCAACATAAAAACTTGTGCAAGAATTACATACCGCGAGATAAACAATGCCCACAGAATCACATGTAAACCTGTCCTTTGCCCAAATAACTTTCTTAAAATGTTTCAACTCAACAGAATCTGAATCGGCTATGTATCTACATTGCCTGCAATGACCACAAGCAAAAGTCCCAACAGGGTCATTTACCCCATTGTGTGATGTCTTAGAAGTACTTTCAAGTATACTTCTTGTGTTACATACCTTTTTATAAGTGAACAAAGGTTCATTACCCAGGACTTTCACTAGTTAGGAATGGCCAAGCAACACCTTCCAGTTTTCCTTAATAACACGCCTAATAATGTCCATTCCATCTAAAATGGGCAATGGGAGGGCAAGCTCAAACACCTTGTTGTTTTGATTCACCCTACTTGCTACACTGGAGCTAGCTAAACTGCCTCTGAGAGTTATAACTTCAGCAGCAATGTTACGTAACCAAAACAAATCATATCCCCTGGATATAAAAAGTCCAGTCAGTTTGTTAACCTCACCATCAAAAACAGAATCTTTACTGGTCAAAAGACTCAACCTTATAAGTTGTCCCTTGACAACCCCTCTTTTCATATGTTGGGGGTGAAGACTGTCCCTGTGCAGGTACTGATTGACAAAGGTAAATTTCCTGATTTATAGAAACTAAAACTGTCATCAAGTAGTTCCAAATGAATATCCAGGAAGTCTATTGTTTTCCCAAACCCTCGCAAGGTAAAATTAAAAAAAAAACTGGTTGAACAATTCAGGTCTTGCAAGAATAGCTGGAAACTGTCAAGGTTCCCTTGCCAAAAAAAAAAAAAAATCATCAATGTAACACCTGTAAAATAAAAGGTTCTTAGCCAAACGAAGTGTC